>NC_088213.1:10146571-10211571 GCF_036934945.1 Oncorhynchus masou masou | reverse complement strand
GAGAGAAACAGAGAGAGAGAGAGAGACAGAGAGAGAGTAGGGTGGAGAGAAAGAGCGAGAACAAGAGAGGGAGTGACCAAGAGACAGAAACCAGACAGACCATCAGCTCTGGAGTGGGAGATTAGAGGGATCCGGGGCAGGGAGGAGGGTAGAAAGAGAGGGTGAGAGAAACCACACAGGTCTGGGAGGGGGAGAGGGGGTAGAAAGAGCAGTTTCCATCCATTTGGTGACATATTTTCATGAGAATATTAATAATGAAAATATGCACATTTTTCCCAGCAAACTGACTTGGTGCCGATAAAGATCAGTGCGTGATGACGTAGAGCAACCTAAACATTTTCATGTGCAGAATAAAAAAGTGTTGCATTCTCCAGCTCATGTCGCAGCCAATAGCAGGCAGATACAGTGAGGCAAGTCTACATGATGACGTTATTATGGAGAAGAGACAGAATATTTTTTATTTGTGAAACTGCAATGACAAACCATCAACCATCATCTCACCAGAATCAGACCCTCAATATTTATTGGAAAGAACCATCACTGTCTACTTTCACCACCCTGTGAAATTCATCATGCTGCAAGTCATTTAATCTGTAGCCCAATAAACTGTGAAGTCATTTAATCTGTAGCCTAATAAACTGTGAAGTCATTTAATCTGTAGCCCAATAAACTGTGAAGTCATTTAATCTGTAGCCCAATAAACTGTGAAGTCATTTAATCTGTAGCCCAATAAACTGAAGTCATTTAATCTGTAGCCCAATAAACTGAAGTCATTTAATCTGTAGCCCAATAAACTGTGAAGTCATTTAATCTGTAGTCTAATAAACTGTAAAGTCATTTAATCTGTAGTCTAATAAACTGAAGTCATTTAATCTGTAGTCTAATAAACTGTGAAGTCATTTAATCTGTAGTCTAATAAACTGTGAAGTCATTTAATCTGTAGCCTTATAAACTGTGAAGTAATTTAATCTGTAGTCTAATAAACTGTGAAGTCATTTAATCTGTAGCCCAATAAACTGAAGTCATTTAATCTGTAGCCCAATAAACTGAAGTCATTTAATCTGTAGCCCAATAAACTGAAGTCATTTAATCTGTAGCCCAATAAACTGAAGTCATTTAATCTGTAGCCCAATAAACTGAAGTCATTTAATCTGTAGCCCAATAAACTGAAGTCATTTAATCTGTAGTCCAATAAACTGTGAAGTCATTTAATCTGTAGTCTAATAAACTGTGAAGTCATTTAATCTGTAGTCTAATAAACTGTGAAGTCATTTAATCTGTAGTCTAATAAACTGTGAAGTCATTTAATCTGTAGTCTAATAAACTGTGAAGTCATTTAATCTGTAGTCTAATAAACTGTGAAGTCATTTAATCTGTAGCCCAATAAACTGTGAAGTCATTTAATCTGTAGCCTAATAAACTGTGAAGTCATTTAATCTGTAGCCCAATAAACTGTGAAGTCATTTAATCTGTAGTCCAATAAACTGTGAAGTCATTTAATCTGTAGTCTAATAAACTGTGAAGTCATTTAATCTGTAGCCCAGAAACTGTGAAGTCATTTAATCTGTAGTCTAAGAAACTGTGAAGTCATTTAATCTGTAGTCCAATAAACTGTCGTTTGGTATGGTAATTATTATTATTATGTTATTATGATGGTTATTTTTATTATTATTATGGTTATTATTATTATGATTACTATTATTATTATGGTTATTATTATTATGATTATTATTATTACGATTATTATTATTATGATTATTATTATGGTTATTATTATTATGATTATTATTATTACGATTATTATTATTATGATTATTACTATGATTATGATTATTATGATTATTATTATGGTTATTATTATTATGATTATTATTATTACGATTATTATTATTACGATTATTATTATGGTTATTATTACTATGATTATGATTATTATGATTATTATTATGGTTATTATGGTGGTTATTATGGTGGTTATTATGGTGGTTATTATGGTGGTTATTATGGTGGTTATTATGGTGGTTATTATGATGGTTATTATGATGGTTATTATGGTGGTTATTATGATGGTTATTATGATGGTTATTATGGTGGTTATTATGATGGTTATTATGATGGTTATTCTGATGGTTATTATTATTATGATTATTATTATGGTTATTCTGATGGTTATTATGGTGGTTATTATGATGGTTATTATGATGGTTATTCTGATGGTTATTCTGACGGTTATTATGATGGTTATTATGACGGTTATTATGATGGTTATTATGATGGTTATTATGGTGGCTTTTATGATGGTTATTATGGTGGTTATTATGGTGGTTATTATGGTGGTTATTATGGTGGTTATTATGGTGGTTATTATGGTGGTTATTATGATGGTTATTATGGTGGTTATTATGGTGGTTATTATGGTGGTTATTATGATGGTTATTATGATCCTGATGGTTATTATGGTGGTTATTATGGTGGTTATTATGGTGGTTATGATGGTGGTTATTCTGATGGTTTTTATGATGGTTATTATGGTGGCTTTTATGATGGTTATTATGGTGGTTTTTATGATGGTTATTATGGTGGTTATTATGGTGGTTATTATGGTGGTTATTATGATGGTTATTATGGTGGTTATTATGGTGGTTATTATGGTGGTTATTATGGTGGTTATTATGATGGTTATTATGATGGTTATTATGATGGTTATTATGGTGGTTATTATGGTGGTTATTATGGTGGTTATTATGGTGGTTATTATGATGGTTGTTATGATGGTTATTATGGTGGTTATTATGGTGGTTATTATGATGGTTATTATGATCCTGATGGTTATTCTGATGGTTATTATGGTGGTTATTATGATGGTTATTATGGTGGTTATTATGGTGGTTATTATGATGGTTGTTATGATGGTTATTATGATGGTTATTATGGTGGTTATTATGATGGTTATTCTGATGGTTATTATGGTGGTTATTATGATGGTTATTATGATCCTGATGGTTATTATGATGGTTATTCTGATGGTTATTCTGATGGTTATTATGGTGGTTATTATGATGGTTATTATGATGGTTATTATGATGGTTATTATGATGGTTATTATGGTGGTTATTATTATGGTTATTCTGATGGTTATTATGGTGGTTATTATGGTGGTTATTATGATGGTTATTATGATGGTTATTATGGTGGTTATTATGATGGTTATTATGATGGTTATTATGATGGTTATTATGATGGTTATTATGGTGGTTATTATGGTGGTTATTATGATGGTTATTATGATGGTTATTATGATGGTTATTATGATCCTGATGGTTATTATGGTGGTTATTATGATGGTTATTCTGATGGTTATTATGGTGGTTATTATGATGGTTATTCTGATGGTTATTATGGTGGTTATTATGATGGTTATTATGGTGGTTATTATGGTGGTTATTATGATGGTTATTATGATCCTGATGGTTATTATGATGGTTATTATGATGGTTATTATGATGGTTATTCTGATGGTTATTATGGTGGTTATTATGATGGTTATTATGGTGGTTATTATGATGGTTATTATGATGGTTATTATGGTGGTTATTATGGTGGTTATTATGGTGGTTATTATGGTGGTTATTATGGTGGTTATTATGGTGGTTATTATGATGGTTATTATGATGGTTATTATGATGGTTATTATGATCCTGATGGTTATTATGGTGGTTATTATGATGGTTATTATGATGGTTATTCTGATGGTTATTATGGTGGTTATTATGATGGTTATTATGGTGGTTATTATGATCCTGATGGTTATTATGATGGTTATTATGATGGTTATTATGATGGTTATTCTGATGGTTATTATGGTGGTTATTATGATGGTTATTATGGTGGTTAATATGATGGTTATTATGATGGTTATTATGGTGGTTATTATGGTGGTTATCATGGTGGTTATTATGGTGGTTATTATGGTGGTTATTATGGTGGTTATTATGATGGTTATTATGATGGTTATTATGATGGTTATTATGGTGGTTATTATGGTGGTTATTATGGTGGTTATTATGGTGGTTATTATGGTGGTTATTATGGTGGTTATTATGGTGGTTATTATGGTGGTTATTATGATGGTTATTATGATGGTTATTATGATGGTTATTATGGTGGTTATTATGATGGTTATTATGATGGTTATTATGGTGGTTATTATGATGGTTATTATGGTGGTTATTATGGTGGTTATTATTATGATGGTTAATCTGATGGTTATTATATAAAGGCGTTTCCACCTCCATTCATTTTATAGACACAGAAAGATCCCACCTAAAAGATCCAATGAACAAATGATTTGTCTGCATTCATACAATCGTTCCCCAAATGTCCTATTTCCATCACCGCGTTCTATATACAGTATGACTTTACTGGCATAACTGAGGATGGAAACATGGTTCCAGCTAATGAAATGTGTCTGCAGGCAGAATCAGTATTGATCCATCACCGCGGCCATGCCGGCTCAAAGCCTCATTGGGACGAACTGGAATGACTGTCAGGGTGCGTAGAAACCAGCCATCTTGGGGCCGCAGTTGCTTGGCAGCTGGTCAGAAGTGACATGGGGACGATGTTACTGGCAGACCCAGTGCCTGGGGTTCCTGGTATCATGTAGAATGACCGGGTATAGAGTCAGACCCAGTGCCTGGGGTTCCTGGTATCATGTAGAATGACCGGGTATAGAGTCAGACCCAGTGCCTGGGGTTCCTGGTATCATGTAGAATGACCGGGTATAGAGTCAGACCCAGTGCCTGGGGTTCCTGGTATCATTTAGAATGACCGGGTATAGAGTCAGACCCAGTGCCTGGGGATCCTGGTATCATGTAGAATGACCGGGTATAGAGTCAGACCCAGTGCCTGGGGTTCCTGGTATCATGTAGAATGACCGGGTATAGAGTCAGACCCAGTGCCTGGGGTTCCTGGTATCATGTAGAATGACCGGGTATAGAGTCAGACCCAGTGCCTGGGGTTCCTAGTATCATTTAGAATGACTACAGTAACATTACAGTAACATTATTAACATGGTCTTTAATAACACAACCGGGTATAGAGGAGGAGCTGACACGACCAGAGACATTTTCTCTACGCAGGAAATATTATGAATAATACACATTTTTCCCCCTTTTCTCTGAGTGTTCTTCAACAAGAAGATAGAAGACCTACAAAAACACGGAAGTCAGCAATAAACTGAGGGATACTTGCTATTGATGTGACATTACACACAGAGAGAGGAGAGAGTTTATTTCACATGCTGTGGAAATGGAAATGTTTCTCATGACAATAAATTCCTTTGAACTGAAATTGAATTGAGAGCTAAGAGAGAGAGAGAGAGAGAGAGATGAGAGAGAGAGCTGAGCTGAGAGAGAGAGAGAGCTTTGAGAGAGAGAGAGAGCTGAGAGAGAGAGCTGAGAGAGAGAGCTGAGAGAGAGAGAGAGAGAGCTGAGAGAGCTGAGAGAGAGAGAGCTGAGAGAGAGAGAGCTAAGGAAGAGAGCTGAGAGAGAGAGAGCTGAGAGAGAGAGCTGAGAGAGAGAGAGAGAGAGAGCTGAGAGAGAGAGAGAGAGAGAGAGCTGAGAGAGCTGAGAGAGAGAGAGAGAGCTGAGAGAGAGAGAGCAGAGGAAGAGAGAGAGTAATACTTCAGCAGATAATTGTTTTGACATCAAAGTTCCCACAACAATATCCACCTTCTATTGGATAATAATCCCCTCCTTAAGGACAGAGAAAGGTAGAGAGGAGGGGTGGAGAGAGGGGGGGGGAGAGAGAGTATGAGACCGGTAGAGGGGGAAAGAGACAGGTAGAGGGGGAGAGAGACAGGAGGGGGAGGGGAAGAGAGAGAGTGGGAAAGAGACAGGTAGAGGGGGAAAGAGAGAGAGTGGGAAAGAGACCGGTAGAGGGGGAGAGAGACCGGTAGAGGGGGAGAGAGACAGGTAGAGGGGGAGAGAGAGACAGGTAGAGGGGGAGAGAGACAGGTAGAGGGGGAGAGAGACAGGTAGAGGGGGAGAGAGACAGGTAGAGGGGGAGAGAGACAGGTAGAGGGGGAGAGAGACAGGTAGAGGGGGAGAGAGACAGGTAGAGGGGGAGAGACAGGCAGAGGGGGAGAGACAGGCAGAGGGGGAGAGATACAGGCAGAGGGGGAGAGAGAGATAACATGTCCCTTAGGGATAATGGGGTTATATTTGCATATAGTCTGTCAGCAAAACTACAGGCTAGTCATATGAGACTGTGTGAGTGTCTGTAAGTGTTGTGTGTGTGAGTGTCCACCTGTTCCTTGTCCTGCAGCTCCGTCTCCAGCTCCTGAACTCGTACAGTCAGCTTAGAGTTCCTCTCCTTCTCCACGTTGGCCTTTTCACACTGAGACTCCAACTCTGCTATCTACAGGAGAGAGAGGAGCAGGAGATATAGAGCAGGAGAGAGGAGGGGGAGGAGAGGAGCAAGAAAAGAGAGGAGCAGGAGGAGAGAGAGAAGCAAGTGGTGGAGAGAAGAGGAGGAGGAGGAGAGAGAGGAGGAGGAAGGAGAGGAGCAGGAGGAGAGAGAGGAGCAGGAGGAGAGAGAGGAGCAGGAGGAGAGAGAGAAGCAAGAGGAGGAGAGAGAGAAGCAAGAGGAGGAGAGAGAGGAGCAGGAAGAGAGAGAGGAGCAGGATGAGAGAGAGGAGCAGGATGAGAGAGAGGAGCAGGAGGAGAGATCCTTGTTAGGAACTCTTAGAACCTTCCCCTGATATCAGCAAGGAACACCAGAATAATTTTCTGGATTGATGTGCATATCAGTGGAGGCTCCTCATCCTACTCAGTGAATTTCAAGTAAAATGAGGAAAACATAACAAAACGTTATCCTTTTTAGATAAAACTATAGTAAATATATTCAGGTCACCAAATAATTGATTAAAAACACACCATTTTCTACAGTAGTCTCAACAGCACTCTGTAGAGTAGCACCATGGTGTAGCCGGAGGACAGCTAGCTTCTGTCCTCCTCTGGCTACATTGACTTCAATACAAAACCTAGGAGGCTCATGGTTCTCAAACCCTTACTACAATTTGTCTCTAGACCTGTGTTATAAATGTTCATTTCCAGGCCAGGTTGTAGTAGCCTCACGATGGGTACAGGGAGCATTAGAGTATCATGTAGGAGCCTAAACCTATTAATGTTACATTGACCTGGGTGACTGGAAAAGGAATGACAGTCATCCAATATGCTGTTATAGAAATAAAGCCATGCTCATAAAAAAACAGAAATAGTCCTCCGTCATCTTAACAATGATACCGAACACCACAGATTTATGAACCGCAACATGTAAAGTGTTGGTCACATGTTTTCATGAGCTGAAATAAATGATCTCAGAAATGTTCCAAACGCACAGAAATTGTACATTTTGTGCACAATTGTGTTTACATCCCTGTTAGTGAGCATTTCTCCTTTGCCAAAATAATCCTTCCATCTGACATGTGTGGCATATCAAGAAGCTGATTAAACAGCATGATCATTACACAGGTGCACCTTGTGCTAGGGACAATAAAAGGCCACTCTAAAATGCCACAGATGTCTCAAGCTTTGAGAGAGCGTGCAGTTGGCATGCTGACTACAGGACTGTCCAACAGAGGCAAAAGGAGACACATAGAGACACTATAGAGGACCCTACATAGAGGGTCCTCTATAGTGTCTATATAGATAGCTCTATGTAGGGTCCTCTATAGTGTCTCTATGTAGATAGCTCTATGTAGGGTCCTCTATAGTGTCTCTATGTAGATACAGAGCCTTGCGAAAGTATTCGGCCCCCTTGAACTTTGGGACCTTTTGCCACATTTCAGGCTTCAAACATAACGATATAAAACTGTATTTTTTTTTGTGAAGAATCAACAACAAGTGGGACACAATCATGAAGTGGAACGACATTTATTGGATATTTCAAACTTTTTTAACAAATCAAAAACTGAAAAATTGGGCGTGCAAAATTATTCAGCCCCTTCACTTTCAGTGCAGCAAACTCTCTCCAGAAGTTCAGTGAGGATCTCTGAATGATCCAATGTTGACCTAAATGACTAATGATGATAAATACAATCCACCTGTGTGTAATCAAGTCTCCGTATAAATGCACCTGCACTGTGATAGTCTCAGAGGTCAGTTAAAAGCGCAGAGAGCATCATGAAGAACAAGGAACACACCAGGCAGGTCCGAGATACTGTTGTGAAGAAGTTTAAAGCCGGATTTGGATACAAAAATATTTCCCAAGCTTTAAACATCCCAAGGAGCACTGTGCAAGCGATAATATTGAAATGGAAGGAGTATCAGACCACTGCAAATCTACCAAGACCTGGCCGTCCCTCTAAACTTTCAGCTCATACAAGGAGAAGACTGATCAGAGATGCAGCCAAGAGGCCCATGATCACTCTGGATGAACTGCAGAGATCTACAGCTGAGGTGGGAGACTCTGTCCATAGGACAACAATCAGTCGTATATTGCACAAATCTGGCCTTTATGGAAGAGTGGCAAGAAGAAAGCCATTTCTTAAAGATATCCATAAAAAGTGTCGTTTAAAGTTTGCCACAAGCCACCTGGGAGACACACCAAACATGTGGAAGAAGGTGCTCTGGTCAGATGAAACCAAAATTGAACTTTTTGGCAACAATGCAAAACGTTATGTTTGGTGTAAAAGCAACACAGCTCATCACCCTGAACACACCATCCCCACTGTCAAACATGGTGGTGGCAGCATCATGGTTTGGGCCTGCTTTTCTTCAGCAGGGACAGGGAAGATGGTTAAAATTGATGGGAAGATGGATGGAGCCAAATACAGGACCATTCTGGAAGAAAACCTGATGGAGTCTGCAAAAGACCTGAGACTGGGATGGAGATTTGTCTTCCAACAAGACAATGATCCAAAACATAAAGCAAAATCTACAATGGAATGGTTCAAAAATAAACATATCCAGGTGTTAGAATGGCCAAGTCAAAGTCCAGACCTGAATCCAATCGAGAATCTGTGGAAAGAACTGAAAACTGCTGTTCACAAATGCTCTCCATCCAACCTCACTGAGCTCGAGCTGTTTTGCAATGAGGAATGGGAAAACATTTCAGTCTCTCGATGTGCAAAACTGATAGAGACATACCCCAAGCGACTTACAGCTGTAATCGCAGCCAAAAGGTGGCGCTACAAAGTATTAACTTAAGGGGGCTGAATAATTTTGCACGCCCAATTTTTCAGTTTTTGATTTGTTAAAAAAGTTTGAAATATCCAATAAATGTCGTTCCACTTCATGATTGTGTCCCACTTGTTGTTGATTCTTCACAAAAAAATACAGTTTTATATCTTTATGTTTGAAGCCTGAAATGTGGCAAAAGGTCGCAAAGTTCAAGGGGGCCGAATACTTTCGCAAGGCACTGTAGCTCTATGTAGGGTCCTCTATAGTGTCCCTATGTAGATAGCTCTATGTAGGGTCCTCTATAGTGTCTCTATGTAGATAGCTCTATGTAGGGTCCTCTATAGTGTCTCTCTGTAGATAGCTCTATGTAGGGTCCTCTATAGTGTCTATATAGATAGCTCTACGTAGAGTCCTCTATAGTGTCTATATAGATAGCTCTACGTAGAGTCCTCTATAGTGTCTATATAGATAGCTCTACGTAGGCTCCTCTATAGTACCTTTTCCCTCAGCGTGTCGCTCTCCTCCTTGCAGGTGTTGAGTTGTTTCTTCCAGATCTCTACGTTAGCGGAGGACTCCGTTAGCGCGTCTACCAGCCGAGCATTACTGTCCCGTAGAGTCTGGAGCTCTGTCTCCAACTTCTTAGCATTGGTGTTACTGGGAGGAGAGAGAAAGAGAAGAGAGAGGGGGGGGAGGGAGAAGAGAGAGAGAGAAAGAGAAGAGAGGGAGAAGAGAGAAGAGAGAGGGAAGAGAGAGAGGGAGAAGAGAGAGAGGGAGAAGAGAGAAGAGAGAGAGAGGGGAGAAGAGAGAGGAAGAAGAGAGAAAAAGAGAAGAAGAGAGCGAGAGAAAAGAGAAGAGAGAGAAAAGAAGAGAGAGAGGGAGAAGAGAGAGAGAAGAGAGGGAGGGAGAAGAGAGGGAGGGAGAAGAGAGAGAGGGAGAAGAGAGAGAGAGGGAGAAGAGAGAGAGAGGGAGAAGAGAGAGAGAGGGAGAAGAGAGGGAGAAGAGAGAGAGTAAGAAGAGAGCGAGAGAAAAGAGAGAAGAGGAGAGAAGAGAGATGGAGAGAGAAGAGAGAGAGGGAAAAGAGAGAGAGGGAGAAGAGAGAGAGGGAGAAGAGAGAGAGGGAGAGAGTAGAGAGAGAGAAGAGAGGGAGGGAGAAGAGAGAGAGAGGGAGAAGAGAGGGAGAAGAGAGAGAGAAGAGAGGGAGAAGAGAGAGGGAGGGAGAAGAGAGGGAGGGAGAAGAGAGGGAGGGAGAAGAGAGAGAGGGAGAAGAGAGAGGGAGAAGAGAGGAGGGAGAAGAGAGGGAGGGAGAGAGAGAGAGAGAGAGGAGAAGAGAGAGAGAGAGAAGAGAGGGAGAGAAGAGAGGGAGGGAAGAGAGAGAGGGAAGAAGAGAGAAGAGAGAGAGAGGAGAGGGAGAAGAGAGAAGAGAGAGAGAAGAGAGGGAAGAGAGATAGATGGAGAGAGAAGAGAAGAGAGAGGGAGGAGAGAGAGAGATGGAGAGAAGAGAAGAGAGAGAGGGAGGAAAGAGAAGAGAGGGAGGAGAGAGAGAGAGAAAGAGAAGAGAGAAGAGAAGAGAGAGAAGTGAGAGAAGGAGAGGGAGGGAGAAGAGAGAGGGAGAGAGTGGGGGGAGAGAGTGGGAGGAGAAATAGATTAATGTTTTCAAAGTAATTTAGGGTCAAAACCTACCAATATGCATATAAAGAAGTCACATGGTTCTTTCAGTGTGCATGGTTGGTTCTTTCAGTGTGCATGGTTGGTTCTTTCAGTGTGCATGGCTGGTTCTTTCAGAGTGCATGGCTGGTTCTTTCAGTGTGCATGACTGGTTCTTTCAGTGTGCATGGCTGGTTCTTTCAGTGTGCATGGCTGGTTCTTTCAGTGTGCATGGCTGGTTCTTTCAGTGTGCATGGCTGGTTCTTTCAGTGTGCATGGCTGGTTCTTTCAGTGTGCATGGCTGGTTCTTTCAGTGTGCATGGCTGGATCTTTCAGTGTGCATGGCTGGTTCTTTGCACTGATCCCTTCCATCTCTCTGCACTGATCCCTTCCATCTCTCTGCACTGATACCTTCCATATCTCTGCAGCAAGCTGATACCTTCCATATCTCTGCAACAAGCTGATACCTTCCATCTCTCTGCACTGATACCTTCCATCTCTCTGCACTGATACCTTCCATCTCTCTGCAACAAGCTGATACCTTCCATCTCTCTGCATTGATACCTTCCATCTCTCTGCAACAAGCTGATACCTTCCATCTCTCTGCACTGATACCTTCCATCTCTCTGCACTGATCCCTTCCATCTCTCTGCACTGATCCCCTCCATCTCTCTGCACTGATACCTTCCATCTCTCTGCACTGATACCTTCCATCTCTCTGCACTGATCCCTTCCATCTCTCTGCACTGATCCCTTCCATCTCTCTGCACTGATACCTTCCATCTCTCTGCACTGATACCTTCCATCTCTCTGCACTGATCCCTTCCATCTCTCTGCACTGATACCTTCCATCTCTCTGCACTGATCCCTTCCATCTCTCTGCACTGATCCCTTCCATCTCTCTGCACTGATCCCTTCCATCTCTCTGCACTGATCCCTTCCATCTCTCTGCACTGATCCCTTCCATCTCTCTGCACTGATACCTTCCATCTCTCTGCACTGATCCCTTTCATCTCTCTGCACTGATACCTTCCATCTCTCTGCAGCAAGCTGATACCTTCCATCTCTCTGCACTGATACCTTCCATCTCTCTGCACTGATCCCTTCCATCTCTCTGCACTGATCCCTTCCATCTCTCTGCACTGATCCCTTCCATCTCTCTGCACTGATACCTTCCATCTCTCTGCACTGATACCTTCCATATCTCTGCAGCAAGCTGATACCTTCCATATCTCTGCAACAAGCTGATACCTTCCATCTCTCTGCACTGATACCTTCCATCTCTCTGCACTGATACCTTCCATCTCTCTGCAACAAGCTGATACCTTCCATCTCTGCATTGATACCTTCCATCTCTCTGCAACAAGCTGATACCTTCCATCTCTCTGCACTGATACCTTCCATCTCTCTGCACTGATCCCTTCCATCTCTCTGCACTGATCCCCTCCATCTCTCTGCACTGATACCTTCCATCTCTCTGCACTGATGCCTTCCATCTCTCTGCACTGATACCTTCCATCTCTCTGCACTGATCCCTTCCATCTCTCTGCACTGATCCCCTCCATCTCTCTGCACTGATACCTTCCATCTCTCTGCACTGATACCTTCCATCTCTCTGCACTGATCCCTTCCATCTCTCTGCACTGATCCCCTCCATCTCTCTGCACTGATCCCTTCCATCTCTCTGCACTGATCCCTTCCATCTCTCTGCACTGATCCCTTCCATCTCTCTGCACTGATCCCTTCCATCTCTCTGCACTGATCCCTTCCATCTCTCTCTTACCTCTCCCCCTCCCCCCTTACCTCTCCCCCTCCCTCCTTACCTCTCCCCCTCCCCCTTACCTCTCCCTCTCCCCCCCCTTACCTCTCCCTCTCCCCCTTACCTCTCCCCCTCCCTCCTTACCTCTGTTCCACAGTGGTCTTGAGTTTGTCGTTCTCCGCTCATCAGCAATGCGGTCTCCGGCCCTCCTTACCTCTCCCTCTCCCCCTTACCTCTCCCTCTCCCCCTTACCTCTCCCCCGTCCCTCCTTACCTCTCCCCTCCCCCTTACCTCTCCCCTCCCTCCTTACCTCTCCCTCTCCCCCTTACCTCTCCCCCTCCCTCCTTACCTCTCCCCCTCCCCCTTACCTCTCCCTCCTTATCTCTCCCTCTCCCCCCCTTACCTCTCCCCTCCCCCTTACCTCTCCCCCTCCCCCTTACCTCTCCCCCTCCCTCCTTACCTCTCCCTCTCCCCCTTACCTCTCCCTCTCCCCCTTACCTCTCCCCCCCCTCCCCCCCCTACCTCTCCCCCTCCCCCCTTACCTCTCCCCCTCCCCCTTACCTCTCCCTCTCCCTCCTTACCTCTCCCTCTCCCTCCTTACCTCTCCCCTCCCTCCTAACCTCTCCCCCTCCTCCTCACCTCTGTTCCACAGTGGTCTTGAGTTTGTCGTTCTCGCTCATCAGCGCTGCGGTCTCCGGCCCTCCATGGGAGATCTTCTCATCGTCCGTCCCGTTGATGCTGGAGGCCTGCGTGGACGAGGGCGTCTCACGACCCGACTCCTGGATGAGGGGGAGGACGAGGAGAATTTATCATGTCAGATACAGGAGGATGATTCTGCTTCATAGAGCTGAGTCAGACTCCTGCCATCTGCCCACAGTCAGATAGTAACAGCTAGTTAGTACTGAGCAGCTCTGAAACGCCATGTCGTTATAGTAACAGTCAGATAGTAACAGCTAGTTAGTACTGAGCAGCTCTGAAACGCCATGTCGTTATAGTAACAGCTAGTTAGTACTGAGCAGCTCTGAAACGCCATGTAGTTATAGTAACAGTCAGATAGTAACAGCTAGTTAGTACTGAGCAGCTCTGAAACGCCATGTCGTTATAGTAACAGTCAGATAGTACTGAGCAGCTCTGAAACGCCATGTCGTTATAGTAACAGCTAGTTAGTACTGAGCAGCTCTGAAACGCCATGTCGTTATAGTAACAGTCAGATAGTAACAGCTAGTTAGTACTGAGCAGCTCTGAAACACCATGTCGTTATAGTAACAGCTAGTTAGTACTGAGCAGCTCTGAAACACCATGTCGTTATAGTAACAGCTAGTTAGTACTGAGCAGCTCTGAAACACCATGTCGTTATAGTAACAGCTAGTTAGTACTGAGCAGCTCTGAAACACCATGTCGTTATAGTAACAGTCAGATAGTAACAGCTAGTTAGTACTGAGCAGCTCTGAAACACCATGTCGTTATGGTAACAGTCAGATAGTAACAGCTAGTTAGTACTGAGCAGCTCTGAAACGCCATGTCGTTATAGTAACAGCTAGTTAGTACTGAGCAGCTCTGAAACACCATGTAGTTATAGTAACAGCTAGTTAGTACTGAGCAGCTCTGAAACGCCATGTCGTTATAGTAACAGTCAGATAGTAACAGCTAGTTAGTACTGAGCAGCTCTGAAACGCCATGTCGGTATAGTAACAGCTAGTTAGTACTGAGCAGCTCTGAAACACTATGTAGTTATAGTAACAGCTAGTTAGTACTGAGCAGCTCTGAAACACCATGTCGTTATAGTAACAGCTAGTTAGTACTGAGCAGCTCTGAAACACCATGTCGTTATAGTAACAGTCAGATAGTAACAGCTAGTTAGTACTGAGCAGCTCTGAAACGCCATGTCGTTATAGTAACAGCTAGTTAGTACTGAGCAGCTCTGAAACGCCATGTCGTTATAGTAACAGTCAGATAGTAACAGCTAGTTAGTACTGAGCAGCTCTGAAACGCCATGTCGTTATAGTAACAGTCAGATAGTAACAGCTAGTTAGTACTGAGCAGCTCTGAAACGCCATGTCGTTATAGTAACAGCTAGTTAGTACTGAGCAGCTCTGAAACGCCATGTAGTTATAGTAACAGTCAGATAGTAACAGCTAGTTAGTACTGAGCAGCTCTGAAACGCCATGTCGTTATAGTAACAGTCAGATAGTAACAGCTAGTTAGTACTGAGCAGCTCTGAAACGCCATGTCGTTATAGTAACAGCTAGTTAGTACTGAGCAGCTCTGAAACGCCATGTCGTTATAGTAACAGTCAGATAGTAACAGCTAGTTAGTACTGAGCAGCTCTGAAACACCATGTCGTTATAGTAACAGCTAGTTAGTACTGAGCAGCTCTGAAACACCATGTCGTTATAGTAACAGCTAGTTAGTACTGAGCAGCTCTGAAACACCATGTCGTTATAGTAACAGCTAGTTAGTACTGAGCAGCTCTGAAACACCATGTCGTTATAGTAACAGTCAGATAGTAACAGCTAGTTAGTACTGAGCAGCTCTGAAACACCATGTCGTTATGGTAACAGTCAGATAGTAACAGCTAGTTAGTACTGAGCAGCTCTGAAACGCCATGTCGTTATAGTAACAGCTAGTTAGTACTGAGCAGCTCTGAAACACCATGTAGTTATAGTAACAGCTAGTTAGTACTGAGCAGCTCTGAAACGCCATGTCGTTATAGTAACAGTCAGATAGTAACAGCTAGTTAGTACTGAGCAGCTCTGAAACGCCATGTCGGTATAGTAACAGCTAGTTAGTACTGAGCAGCTCTGAAACACTATGTAGTTATAGTAACAGCTAGTTAGTACTGAGCAGCTCTGAAACACCATGTCGTTATAGTAACAGCTAGTTAGTACTGAGCAGCTCTGAAACACCATGTCGTTATAGTAACAGTCAGATAGTAACAGCTAGTTAGTACTGAGCAGCTCTGAAACGCCATGTCGTTATAGTAACAGCTAGTTAGTACTGAGCAGCTCTGAAACGCCATGTCGTTATAGTAACAGTCAGATAGTAACAGCTAGTTAGTACTGAGCAGCTCTGAAATGCCATGTCGTTATAGTAACAGCTAGTTAGTACTGAGCAGCTCTGAAACGCCATGTCGTTATAGTAACAGTCAGATAGTAACAGCTAGTTAGTACTGAGCAGCTCTGAAACGCCATGTCGTTATAGTAACAGCTAGTTAGTACTGAGCAGCTCTGAAACACCATGTCGTTATAGTAACAGTCAGATAGTAACAGCTAGTTAGTACTGAGCAGCTCTGAAACGCCATGTCGTTATAGTAACAGTCAGATAGTAACAGCTAGTTAGTACTGAGCAGCTCTGAAACGCCATGTCGTTATAGTAACAGCTAGTTAGTACTGAGCAGCTCTGAAACACCATGTCGTTATAGTAACAGTCAGATAGTAACAGCTAGTTAGTACTGAGCAGCTCTGAAACGCCATGTCGTTATAGTAACAGCTAGTTAGTACTGAGCAGCTCTGAAACACCATGTCGTTATAGTAACAGTCAGATAGTAACAGCTAGTTAGTACTGAGCAGCTCTGAAACGCCATGTCGTTATAGTAACAGCTAGTTAGTACTGAGCAGCTCTGAAACACCATGTCGTTATAGTAACAGTCAGATAGTAACAGCTAGTTAGTACTGAGCAGCTCTGAAACGCCATGTCGTTATAGTAACAGCTAGTTAGTACTGAGCAGCTCTGAAACGCCATGTCGTTATAGTAACAGTCAGATAGTAACAGCTAGTTAGTACAGAGCAGCTCTGAAACGCCATGTCGTTATAGTAACAGCTAGTTAGTACTGAGCAGCTCTGAAACACCATGTAGTTATAGTAAGTCAGATAGTAACAGCTAGTTAGTACTGAGCAGCTCTGAAACGCCATGTCGTTATAGTAACAGTCAGATAGTAACAGCTAGTTAGTACTGAGCAGCTCTGAAACGCCATGTCGTTATAGTAACAGCTAGTTAGTACTGACCAGCTCTGAAACACCATGTAGTTATAGTAACAGTCAGATAGTAACAGCTAGTTAGTACTGACCAGCTCTGAAACGCCATGTCGTTATAGTAACAGCTAGTTAGTACTGAGCAGCTCTGAAACGCCATGTAGTTATAGTAACAGCTAGTTAGTACTGAGCAGCTCTGAAACACCATGTAGTTATAGTAACAGTCAGATAGTAACAGCTAGTTAGTACTGACCAGCTCTGAAACACCATGTCGTTATAGTAACAGTCAGATAGTAACAGCTAGTTAGTACTGACCAGCTCTGAAACACCATGTCGTTATAGTAACAGCTAGTTAGTACTGAGCAGCTCTGAAACGCCATGTCGTTATAGTAACAGCTAGTTAGTACTGACCAGCTCTGAAACACCATGTAGTTATAGTAACAGTCAGATAGTAACAGCTAGTTAGTACTGACCAGCTCTGAAACACCATGTCGTTATAGTAACAGCTAGTTAGTACTGAGCAGCTCTGAAACGCCATGTCGTTATAGTAACAGCTAGTTAGTACTGAGCAGCTCTGAAACGCCATGTCGTTATAGTAACAGTCAGATAGTAACAGCTAGTTAGTACTGAGCAGCTCTGAAACGCCATGTCGTTATAGTAACAGTCAGATAGTAACAGCTAGTTAGTACTGAGCAGCTCTGAAACGCCATGTCGTTATAGTAACAGCTAGTTAGTACTGAGCAGCTCTGAAACACCATGTCGTTATAGTAACAGTCAGATAGTAACAGCTAGTTAGTACTGAGCAGCTCTGAAACGCCATGTCGTTATAGTAACAGCTAGTTAGTACTGAGCAGCTCTGAAACACCATGTCGTTATAGTAACAGTCAGATAGTAACAGCTAGTTAGTACTGAGCAGCTCTGAAACACCATGTAGTTATAGTAACAGTCAGATAGTAACAGCTAGTTAGTACTGAGCAGCTCTGAAACACCATGTCGTTATAGTAACAGTCAGATAGTAACAGCTAGTTAGTACTGAGCAGCTCTGAAACACCATGTAGTTATAGTAACAGTCAGAGCTAGTAACAGCTAGTTAGTACTGAGCAGCTCTGAAACACCATGTAGTTATAGTAACAGTAATAGTAACAGCTAGTTAGTACTGAGCAGCTCTGAAACGCCATGTCGTTATAGTTATAGTAACAGCTAGTTAGTACTGAGCAGCTCTGAAACGCCATGTCGTTATAGTAACAGCTAGTTAGTACTGACCAGCTCTGAAACACCATGTCGTTATAGTAACAGCTAGTTAGTACTGACCAGCTCTGAAACGCCATGTCGTTATAGTAACAGCTAGTTAGTACTGACCAGCTCTGAAACACCATGTCGTTATAGTAACAGCTAGTTAGTACTGACCAGCTCTGAAACGCCATGTCGTTATAGTAACAGCTATTAGTAACCAGCTCTGAAACACCATGTCGTTATAGTAACAGCTAGTTAGTACTGACCAGCTCTGAAACGCCATGTCGTTATAGTAACAGTCAGATAGTAACAGCTAGTTAGTACTGACCAGCTCTGAAACGCCATGTCGTTATAGTAACAGCTAGTTAGTACTGACCAGCTCTGAAACACCATGTCGTTATAGTAACAGCTAGTTAGTACTGAGCAGCTCTGAAACACCATGTCGTTATAGTAACAGCTAGTTAGTACTGAGCAGCTCTGAAACGCCATGTCGTTATAGTAACAGCTAGTTAGTACTGAGCAGCTCTGAAACACCATGTCGTTATAGTAACAGCTAGTTAGTACTGAGCAGCTCTGAAACACCATGTCGTTATAGTAACAGCTAGTTAGTAGTGAGCAGCTCTGAAACACCATGTCGTTATAGTAACAGCTAGTTAGTACTGAGCAGCTCTGAAACACCATGTCGTTATAGTAACAGTCAGATAGTAACAGCTAGTTAGTACTGAGCAGCTCTGAAACACCATGTAGTTATAGTAACAGCTAGTTAGTACTGAACAGCTCTGAAACACCATGTCGTTATAGTAACAGTCAGATAGTAACAGCTAGTTAGTACTGAGCAGCTCTGAAACACCATGTAGTTATAGTAACAGCTAGTTAGTACTGAGCAGCTCTGAAACACCATGTCGTTATAGTAACAGTCAGATAGTAACAGCTAGTTAGTACTGAGCAGCTCTGAAACACTATGTCGTTATAGTAACAGCTAGTTAGTAATGAGCAGCTCTGAAACACCATGTCGTTATAGTAACAGCTAGTTAGTACTGAACAGCTCTGAAACACCATGTAGTTATAGTATACAGCTAGTTAGTACTGAGCAGCTCTGAAACACCATGTAGTTATAGTAACAGCTAGTTAGTACTGAGCAGCTCTGAAACACCATGTCGTTATAGTAACAGCTAGTTAGTACTGAGCAGCTCTGAAACACCATGTCGTTATAGTAACAGTCAGATAGTAACAGCTAGTTAGTACTGAGCAGCTCTGAAACACCATGTCGTTATAGTAACAGTCAGATAGTAACAGCTAGTTAGTACTGAGCAGCTCTGAAACACCATGTCGTTATAGTAACAGTCAGATAGTAACAGCTAGTTAGTACTGAGCAGCTCTGAAACACCATGTCGTTATAGTAACAGCTAGTTAGTACTGAGCAGCTCTGAAACACCATGTCGTTATAGTAACAGTCAGATAGTAACAGCTAGTTAGTACTGAGCAGCTCTGAAACACCATGTCGTTATAGTAACAGCTAGTTAGTACTGAGCAGCTCTGAAACACCATGTCGTTATAGTAACAGCTAGTTAGTACTGAGCAGCTCTGAAACGCCATGTAGTTATAGTAACAGCTAGTTAGTACTGAGCAGCTCTGAAACGCCATGTAGTTATAGTAACAGTCAGATAGTAACAGCTAGTTAGTACTGACCAGCTCTGAAACACCATGTCGTTATAGTAACAGCTAGTTAGTACTGAGCAGCTCTGAAACGCCATGTAGTTATAGTAACAGTCAGATAGTAACAGCTAGTTAGTACTGAGCAGCTCTGAAACGCCATGTCGTTATAGTAACAGCTAGTTAGTACTGACCAGCTCTGAAACACCATGTCGTTATAGTAACAGCTAGTTAGTACTGACCAGCTCTGAAACACCATTTAGTTATAGTAACAGCTAGTTAGTACTGAGCAGCTCTGAAACACCATGTCGTTATAGTAACAGCTAGTTAGTACTGAGCAGCTCTGAAACACCATGTCGTTATAGTAACAGCTAGTTAGTACTGAGCAGCTCTGAAACACCATGTCGTTATAGTAACAGCTAGTTAGTAGTGAGCAGCTCTGAAACACCATGTCGTTATAGTAACAGCTAGTTAGTACTGAGCAGCTCTGAAACACCATGTCGTTATAGTAACAGTCAGATAGTAACAGCTAGTTAGTACTGAGCAGCTCTGAAACACCATGTAGTTATAGTAACAGCTAGTTAGTACTGAACAGCTCTGAAACACCATGTCGTTATAGTAACAGCAGCTAGTTAGTACTGAGCAGCTCTGAAACACCATGTAGTTATAGTAACAGCTAGTTAGTACTGAGCAGCTCTGAAACACCATGTCGTTATAGTAACAGTCAGATAGTAACAGCTAGTTAGTACTGAGCAGCTCTGAAACACTATGTCGTTATAGTAACAGCTAGTTAGTAATGAGCAGCTCTGAAACACCATGTCGTTATAGTAACAGCTAGTTAGTACTGAACAGCTCTGAAACACCATGTAGTTATAGTATACAGCTAGTTAGTACTGAGCAGCTCTGAAACACCATGTAGTTATAGTAACAGCTAGTTAGTACTGAGCAGCTCTGAAACACCATGTCGTTATAGTAACAGCTAGTTAGTACTGAGCAGCTCTGAAACACCATGTCGTTATAGTAACAGTCAGATAGTAACAGCTAGTTAGTACTGAGCAGCTCTGAAACACCATGTCGTTATAGTAACAGTCAGATAGTAACAGCTAGTTAGTACTGAGCAGCTCTGAAACACCATGTCGTTATAGTAACAGTCAGATAGTAACAGCTAGTTAGTACTGAGCAGCTCTGAAACACCATGTCGTTATAGTAACAGCTAGTTAGTACTGAGCAGCTCTGAAACACCATGTCGTTATAGTAACAGTCAGATAGTAACAGCTAGTTAGTACTGAGCAGCTCTGAAACACCATGTCGTTATAGTAACAGCTAGTTAGTACTGAGCAGCTCTGAAACACCATGTCGTTATAGTAACAGCTAGTTAGTACTGAGCAGCTCTGAAACGCCATGTAGTTATAGTAACAGCTAGTTAGTACTGAGCAGCTCTGAAACGCCATGTAGTTATAGTAACAGTCAGATAGTAACAGCTAGTTAGTACTGACCAGCTCTGAAACACCATGTCGTTATAGTAACAGCTAGTTAGTACTGAGCAGCTCTGAAACGCCATGTAGTTATAGTAACAGTCAGATAGTAACAGCTAGTTAGTACTGAGCAGCTCTGAAACGCCATGTCGTTATAGTAACAGCTAGTTAGTACTGACCAGCTCTGAAACACCATGTCGTTATAGTAACAGCTAGTTAGTACTGACCAGCTCTGAAACACCATTTAGTTATAGTAACAGCTAGTTAGTACTGAGCAGCTCTGAAACACCATGTAGTTATAGTAACAGCTAGTTAGTACTGAGCAGCTCTGAAACGCCATGTAGTTATAGTAACAGCTAGTTAGTACTGACCAGCTCTGAAACACCATGTAGTTATAGTAACAGTCAGATAGTAACTGCTAGTTAGTACTGAACAGCTCTGAAACACCATGTAGTTATAGTAACAGCTAGTTTGTACTGAACAGCTCTGAAACACCATGTCGTTATAGTAACAGCTAGTTAGTACTGAGCAGCTCTGAAAAACCATGTCGTTATAGTAACAGCTAGTTAGTACTGAGCAGCTCTGAAACACCATGTCGTTATAGTAACAGCTAGTTAGTACTGACCAGCTCTGAAACACCATGTCGTTATAGTAACAGCTAGTTAGTACTGACCAGCTCTGAAACACCATGTCGTTATAGTAAGCTAGTTAGTACTGACCAGCTCTGAAACACCATGTAGTTATAGTAACAGCTAGTTAGTACTGACCAGCTCTGAAACACCATGTAGTTATAGTAACAGCTAGTTAGTACTGACCAGCTCTGAAACACCATGTAGTTATAGTAACAGCTAGTTAGTACTGACCAGCTCTGAAACACCATGTAGTAATAGTAACAGCTAGTTAGTACTGAACAGCTCTGAAACACCATGTAGTTATAGTAACAGTCAGATAGTAACAGCTAGTTAGTACTGACCAGCTCTGAAACACCATGTAGTTATAGTAACAGCTAGTTAGTACTGAACAGCTCTGAAACACCATGTAGTTATAGTAACAGCTAGTTAGTACTGACCAGCTCTGAAACACCATGTAGTTATAGTAACAGCTAGTTAGTACTGAACAGCTCTGAAACACCATGTAGTTATAGTAACAGCTAGTTAGTACTGACCAGCTCGGAAACACCATGTAGTTATAGTAACAGCTAGTTAGTACTGACCAGCTCTGAAACACCATTTAGTTATAGTAACAGCTAGTTAGTACTGACCAGCTCTGAAACACCATGTAGTTATAGTAACAGTCAGATAGTAACAGCTAGTTAGTACTGAACAGCTCTGAAACACCATGTAGTTATAGTAACAGCTAGTTAGTACTGACCAGCTCTGAAACACCATGTAGTTATAGTAACAGTCAGATAGTAACAGCTAGTTAGTACTGAACAGCTCTGAAACACCATGTAGTTATAGTAACAGCTAGTTAGTACTGACCAGCTCTGAAACACCATTTAGTTATAGTAACAGCTAGTTAGTACTGACCAGCTCTGAAACACCATGTAGTTATAGTAACAGTCAGATAGTAACAGCTAGTTAGTACTGAACAGCTCTGAAACACCATGTAGTTATAGTAACAGCTAGTTAGTACTGACCAGCTCTGAAACACCATGTAGTTATAGTAACAGCTAGTTAGTACTGAACAGCTCTGAAACACCATGTAGTTATAGTAACAGCTAGTTAGTACTGACCAGCTCTGAAACACCATGTAGTTATAGTAACAGCTAGTTAGTACTGACCAGCTCTGAAACACCATGTAGTAATAGTAACAGCTAGTTAGTACTGAACAGCTCTGAAACACCATGTAGTTATAGTAACAGTCAGATAGTAACAGCTAGTTAGTACTGACAGCTCTGAAACACCATGTAGTTATAGTAACTAGAACAGCTCTGAAACACCATGTAGTTATAGTAACAGTCAGATCGTAACAGCTAGTTCGTACTGAACAGCTCTGAAACACCATGTAGTTATAATTACAGCTAGTTCGTACTGAACAGCTCTGAAACACCATTTAGTTATAGTCTACATCCCAAATGGCACCCTATTCCCTATATAGGGCACTACTTTAGACCAGGGTCTATGGGGAATAGGGTGCCATTTGGGGCATATCAATAGTAACAGAGAGTACTGAGCTAAGACTGGCTGGCTGGGTGAGAGGCTAGAAAAACACCTCTCAAAGACACTATATAGGGAATAGGGCTCTGGTCTATAGTAGTACCACTATATAGGGAATAGGGCTCTGGTCTATAGTAGTACCACTATATAGGGAATAGGGCTCTGGTCTATAGTAGTACCACTATATAGGGAATAGGGCTCTGGTCTATAGTAGTACCACTATATAGGGAATAGGGCTCTGGTCTATAGTAGTACCACTATATAGGGAATAGGGCTCTGGTCTATAGTAGTACCACTATATAGGGAATAGGGCTCTGGTCTATAGTAGTACCACTATATAGGGAATAGGGCTCTGGTCTATAGTAGTACCACTATATAGGGAATAGGGCTCTGGTCTATAGTAGTACCACTATATAGGGAATAGGGCCCTGGTCTATAGTAGTACCACTATTATAGGGAATAGGGCTCTGGTCTATAGTAGTACCACTATATAGGGAATAGGGCCCTGGTCTATAGTAGTACCACTATATAGGGAATAGGGCTCTGGTCTTTAGTACCACTATTATAGGTAATAGGGCTCTGGTCTATAGTAGTACCACTATATAGGGAATAGGGCTCTGGTCTATAGTAGTACCACTATACAGGGAATAGGGCTCTGGTCTATAGTAGTACCACTATACAGGGAATAGGGCTCTGGTCTATAGTAGTACCACTATATAGGGAATAGGGCCCTGGTCTATAGTAGTGCACTATATAGGGAATAGGGCCCTGGTCTAAAGTAGTACCACTATATAGGGAATAGGGCTCTGGTCTATAGTAGTATCACTATATAGGGAATAGGGCTCTGGTCTATAGTAGTACACTATATAGGGAATAGGGCTCTGTCTATAGTAGTACCACTATATAGGGAATAGGGCTCTGGTCTATAGTAGTACCACTATATAGGGAATAGGGCTCTGGTCTATAGTAGTACCACTATATAGGGAATAGAGCTCTGGTCTATAGTAGTACCACTTATAGGGAATAGGGCTCTGGTCTATAGTAGTACCACTATATAGGGAATAGGGCTCTGGTCTATAGTAGTACCACTATATAGGGAATAGGGCTCTGGTCTATAGTAGTACCACTATATAGGGAATAGGGCTCTGGTCTAAAGTAGTACCACTATATAGGGAATAGGGCTCTTGTCTATAGTAGTACCACTATATAGGGAATAGGGCTCTGGTCTATAGTAGTACCACTATATAGGGAATAGGGCTCTGGTCTATAGTAGTACCACTATATAGGGAATAGGGCTCTGGTCTATAGTAGTAGCACTATATAGGGAATAGGCTCTGGTCTATAGTAGTACCACTATATAGGGAATAGGGCTCTGGTCTATAGTAGTACCACTATATAGGGAATAGGGCTCTGGTCTATAGTAGTACAACTATATAGGGAATAGGGCTCTATTTGGGACATGACCATCCTCTCCTCTCTCTGTGCTGCAATGGTTTTATCAGGTAAACCAGCAATATATTAATGAATAGAACCATCTCGGTTAACCGGAGCTAAAGTCACACGTGATTGGTCAGCTGCAGGATTCATTTCTGGTTCCGTATCTGAAGGGGATTAAGAGATGCTGGAACGAGGAGCTCCACCGTCTCTCAACGAATGAGAGGCCGAATGGCCCCTTCAGAAATGTGATCGATGCGATTTGTCCAAATAACCAGTGATGGAAAAACCCAAACAGTGGAACTACTGCTGCTCGTTAACCCACGCATTCCCATTCCTTCCCCAGACTCTAAAAGGTACCAGTTATGTTAACGTAGCTCTGTCGAAGAGAGATTATACACCCCAAAACAACCGACTACTGCTAATTAATGAAGATATTATCATTACAGCCCAGTGGAGCACATATTAAATAATTATCTATGCAAATTTAAAAATAAAAAATAAAAAAAACTATTCAACTTTATCTAATAAATGGAGAGTAATAGACAGTAATCGAGTCCAGTTTCCTCTGAATAGGAATGTGATTAAACCATCTGATGTCGGACCAAATAAAGAGAACACATGCTACGGTTGTCATTGGCTCTGGTCAAACGTAGTGGATAGGGTTCCATTTGGGCCTCATCCAATATATCCAGGGAATTTTGGGGCTTAAATAGGGAGCGTACACAGTCAGAATACTAATGAGATGACATGTTAGAATACTAATGAGATGACATGTTAGAATACTAATGAGATGACATGTTAGAATACTAATGAGATGACATGTTAGAATACTAATGAGATGACATGTTAGAATACTAATGAGATGACATGTTAGAATACTAATGAGATGACATGTTAGAATACTAATGAGAGGACATGTTAGAATAGAAATGACAGTCAGAATACTAATGAGAGGACATGTTAGAATAGAACTGACAGTCAGAATACTAATGAGAGGACATGTTAGAATAGAACTGAAGTCAGAATACTAATGAGGACATGTTAGAACAGAACTGACAGTTAGAATACTAATGAGAGGACATGTTAGAACAGAACTGACCGTCAGAATACTAATGAGATGACATGTTAGAACAGAACTGACAGTCAGAATACTAATGAGAGGACATGTTAGAATGACATGTTAGAATAGAATACTAATGAGAGGACATGTTAGAACAGAACTGACAGTCAGAATACTAATGAGAGGACATGTTAGAACAGAACAGAACTGACAGTCAGAATACTAATGAGAGGACATGTTAGAATACTAATGAGAGGACATGTTAGAATACTAATGAGAGGACATGTTAGAACAGAACTGACAGTCAGAATACTAATGAGAGGACATGTTAGAACAGAACTGACAGTTAGAATACTAATGAGAGGACATGTTAGAACAGAACTGACAGTCAGAATACTAATGAGAGGACATGTTAGAATACTAATACTAATGAGAGGACATGTTAGAATACTAATGAGACATGTTAGAACAGAACTCAGTCAGAATACTAATGAGAGGACATGTTAGAATACTAATGAGAGGACATGTTGTTAGAACAGAACTGACAGTCAGAATACTAATGAGAGGACATAATGAGATGACATGTTAGAACAGAACTGACAGTCAGAATACTAATGAGAGGACATGTTAGAACAGAACTGACAGTCAGAATACTAATGAGAGGACATGTTAGAATACTAATGAGAACATGTTAGAACAGAACTGACAGTCAGAATACTAATGAGAGGACATGTTAGAATACTAATGAGATGACATGTTAGAATAGAACTGACAGTCAGAATACTAATGAGAGACATGTTAGAACAGAACTGACAGTCAGAATACTAATGAGAGGACATGTTAGAACAGAACTGACAGTCAGAATACTAATGAGAGGACATGTTAGAACAGAACTGACAGTCAGAATACTAATGAGAGGACATGTTAGAATACTAATGAGATGACATGTTAGAATACTAATGAGAATACTAATGAGACATGTTAGAACAGAACTGACAGTCAGAATACTAATGAGAGGACATGTTAGAACAGAACTGACAGTCAGAATACTAATGAGAGGACATGTTAGAATACTAATGAGAGGTTAGAATAGAACTGACAGTCAGAATACTAATGAGAGGACATGTTAGAACTGACAGTTAGAATACTAATGAGAGGACATGTTAGAACAGAACTGGAATACAGTCAGAATGACTAATGAGAGGACATGTTAGAATACTAATGAGAGGACATGTTAGAACAGAACTGACAGTCAGAATACTAATGAGAGGACATGTTAGAACAGAACTAACAGTCAGAATACTAATGAGAGGACATGTTAGAATACTAATGAGAGGACATGTTAGAACAGAACTACAGTCAGAATGAGAGGACATGTTAGAATACTAATGAGAGGACATGTTAGAACAGAACTGACAGTCAGAATACTAATGAGAGGACATGTTAGAACAGAACTGACAGTCAGAATACTAATGAGAGGACATGTTAGAACAGAACTGACAGTCAGAATACTAATGAGAGGACATGTTAGAATACTAATGAGATGACATGTTAGAACAGAACTGACAGTCAGAATACTAATGAGAGGACATGTTAGAATACTAATGAGAGGACATGTTAGAACAGAACTGACAGTCAGAATACTAATGAGAGGACATGGACATGTTAGAATACTAATGAGAGGACATGTTAGAACAGAACTGACAGTCAGAATACTAATGAGAGGACATGTTAGAACAGAACTGACAGTCAGAATACTAATGAGAGGACATGTTAGAATACTAGTGAGAGGACATGTTAGAACAGAACTGACAGTAGAGAATACTAATGAGAGGACATGTTAGAACAGAACTGAAAGTCAGAATACTAATGAGAGAACATGTTAGAACAGAACTGACAGTCAGAATACTAATGAGAGGACATGTTAGAACAGAACTGACAGTCAGAATACTAATGAGAGGACATGTTAGAACAGAACTGACAGTCAGAATACTAATGAGAGGACATGTTAGAATACTAATGAGAGGACATGTTAGAATACTAATGAGAGGACATGTTAGAACAGAACTGGCAGTCAGAATACTAATGACAGGACATGTTAGAACAGAACTGACAGTCAGAATACTAATGACAGGACATGTTAGAACAGAACTGACAGTCAGAATACTAATGAGAGGACATGTTAGAACAGAACTGACAGTCAGAATACTAATGAGAGGACATGTTAGAACAGAACTGACAGTCAGAATACTAATGAGAGGACATGTTAGAACAGAACTGACAGTCAGAATACTAATGAGAGGACATGTTAGAACAGAACTGACAGTCAGAATACTAATGAGAGGACATGTTAGAACAGAATACTAATGAGAGGACATGTTAGAACAGAACTGACAGTCAGAATACTAATGAGAGGACATGTTAGAACAGAACTGACAGTCAGAATACTAATGAGAGGACATGTTAGAATACTAATGAGAGGACATGTTAGAACAGAACTGACAGTCAGAATACTAATGAGAGGACATGTTAGAATACTAATGAGAGGACATGTTAGAACAGAACTGACAGTCAGAATACTAATGAGAGGACATGTTAGAATACTAATGAGATGACATGTTAGAACAGAACTGACAGTCAGAATACTAATGAGAGGACATGTTAGAACAGAACTGACAGTCAGAATACTAATGAGAGGACATGTTAGAATACTAATGAGATGACATGTTAGAACAGAACTGACAGTCAGAATACTAATGAGAGGACATGTTAGAATACTAATGAGATGACATGTTAGAATAGAACTGACAGTCAGAATACTAATGAGAGGACATGTTAGAACAGAACTGACAGTCAGAATACTAATGAGAGGACATGTTAGAACAGAACTGACAGTCAGAATACTAATGAGAGGACATGTTAGAACAGAACTGACAGTCAGAATACTAATGAGAGGACATGTTAGAACAATGAGATGACATGTTACTGACAGTCAGAATACTAATGAGAGGACATGTTAGAACAGAACTGACAGTCAGAATACTAATGAGAGGACATGTTAGAACAGAACTGACAGAATACTAATGAGATGACATGTTAGAATACTAATGAGATGACATGTTAGAATAGAACTGACAGTCAGAATACTAATGAGATGACATGTTAGAATACTAATGAGAGGACATGTTAGAACAGAACTGGCAGTCAGAATACTAATGAGAGGACATGTTAGAATACTAATGAGAGGACATGTTAGAACAGAACTGACAGTCAGAATACTAATGAGAGGACATGTTAGAACAGAACTGACAGTCAGAATACTAATGAGAGGACATGTTAGAATACTAATGAGAGGACATGTTAGAACAGAACTGACAGTCAGAATACTAATGAGAGGACATGTTAGAATACTAATGAGAGGACATGTTAGAACAGAACTGACAGTTAGAATACTAATGAGAGGACATGTTAGAACAGAACTGACAGTCAGAATACTAATGAGAGGACATGTTAGAACAGAACTGACAGTCAGAATACTAATGAGAGGACATGTTAGAATACTAATGAGATGACATGTTAGAATAGAACTGACAGTCAGAATACTAATGAGATGACATGTTAGAATACTAATGAGAGGACATGTTAGAACAGAACTGACAGTCAGAATACTAATGAGAGGACATGTTAGAACAGAACTACAGTGAGAGGACATGTTAGAATACTAATGAGAGGACATGTTAGAACAGAACTGACAGTCAGAATACTAATGAGAGGACATGTTAGAATACTAATGAGAGGACATGTTAGAACAGAACTGACAGTGTAGAATACTAATGAGAGGACATGTTAGAACAGAACTGACAGTCAGAATACTAATGAGAGGACATGTTAGAACAGAACTGAGAAGTCAGAATACTAATGAGAGACATGTTAGAACAGAACTGACAGTCAGAATACTAATGAGAGGACATGTTAGAATACTAATGAGAGGACATGTTAGAACAGAACTGACAGTCAGAATACTAATGAGGACATGTTAGAATATGAGAGGACATGTTAGAATACTAATGAGAGGACATGTTAGAACAGAACACTGGCAGTCAGAATACTAATGAGACATGACATGTTACTAATGAACATGAAACTGACAGTCAGAATACTAATGAGAGGACATGTTAGAACAGAACTGACAGTTAGAATACTAATGAGAGGACATGTTAGAACAGAACTGACAGTCAGAATACTAATGAGAGGACATGTTAGAACAGAACTGACAGTCAGAATACTAATGAGAGGACATGTTAGAACAGAACTGACAGTCAGAATACTAATGAGAGGACATGTTAGAACAGAACTAACAGTCAGAATACTAATGAGAGGACATGTTAGAACAGAACTGACAGTCAGAATACTAATGAGAGGACATGTTAGAACAGAACTGACAGTCAGAATACTAATGAGAGGACATGTTAGAATAGAACTAAGTCAGAATACTAATGAGAGACATGTTAGAATACAATGAAGGACATGTTAGAATACTAATGAGAGGACATGTTAGAATACTAATGAGAGGACATGTTAGAACAGAACTGACAGTCAGAATACTAATGAGAGGACATGTTAGAACAGAACTAATGACAGTTAGAATACTAATGAGAGGACATGTTAGAATACAGTAATACTAATGAGAGGACATGTTAGAACAGAACTGACAGTCAGAATACTAATGAGAGGACATGTTAGAACAGAACTGACAGTAGAATACTAATGAGAGGACATGTTAGAACAGAACTGTTAGAATAGAACTCAGTACTAGAGATACTAATGAGAGGACATGTTAGAACAGAACTGACAGTCAGAATACTAATGAGAGGACATGTTAGAACAGAACTGACAGTCAGAATACTAATGAGAGGACATGTTAGAACAGAACTGACAGTCAGAATACTAATGAGAGGACATGTTAGAATACTAATGAACATGACAGTCAGAGATACTAATGAGAGGACATGTTAGAATACTAATGAGAGGACATGTTAGAACAGAACTGACAGTCAGAATACTAATGAGAGGACATGTTAGAACAGAACTGACAGTCAGAATACTAATGAGAGGACATGTTAGAACAGAACTGACAGTCAGAATACTAATGAGAGGACATGTTAGAACAGAACTGACAGTCAGAATACTAATGAGAGGACATGTTAGAACAGAACTGACAGTCAGAATACTAATGAGAGGACATGTCAGAATACTAATGAGAGGACATGTTAGAACAGAACTGACAGTCAGAATACTAATGAGAGGACATGTTAGAACAGAACTGACAGTCAGAATACTAATGAGAGGACATGTTAGAACAGAACTGACAGTCAGAATACTAATGAGAGGACATGTTAGAACAGAACTGACAGTCAGAATACTAATGAGAGGACATGTTAGAATACTAATACTAATGAGAGGACATGTTAGAACAGAACTGACAGTCAGAATACTAATGAGAGGACATGTTAGAACAGAACTGACAGTCAGAATACTAATGAGAGGACATGTTAGAACAGAACTGACAGTCAGAATACTAATGAGAGGACATGTTAATACTAATGAGAGGACATGTTAGAACAGAACTGACAAGAATACTAATGAGAGGACATGTTAGAACAGAACTGACAGTCAGAATACTAATGAGAGGACATGTTAGAACAGAACTGACAGTCAGTTAATACTAATAATGAGATGACATGTTAGAACAGAACTGACAGTCAGAATACTAATGAGAGGACATGTTAGAATACTAATGAGAGGACATGTTAGAACAGAACTGACAGTCAGAATACTAATGAGAGGACATGTTAGAACAGAACTGACAGTCAGAATACTAATGAGAGGACATGTTAGAACAGAACTGACAGTCAGAATACTAATGAGAGGACATGTTAGAATACTAATGAGAGGACATGTTAGAATAGAACTGACAGTCAGAATACTAATGAGAGGACATGTTAATGAGAGGACATGTTAGAACAGAACTGACAGTCAGGATACTAATGAGAGGACATGAGAACAGAACTGACAGTCAGAATACTAATGAGAGGACATGTTAGAACAGAACTGACAGTCAGAATACTAATGAGAGGACATGTTAGAACAGAACTGACAGTCAGAATACTAATGAGAGGACATGTTAGAACAGAACTAACAGTCAGAATACTAATGAGAGGACATGTTAGAACAGAACTAACAGTCAGAATACTAATGAGAGACATGTTAGAACAGAACTGACAGTCAGAATACTAATGAGAGGACATGTTAGAACAGAACTGACAGTCAGAATACTAATGAGAGGACATGTTAGAACTGACAGTCAGAATACTAATGAGAGGACATGTCAGAATACTAATGAGAGACATGTTAGAACAGAACATGTTAACAGTCAGAATACTAATGAGAGGACATGTTAGAACAGAACTGACAGTCAGAATACTAATGAGAGGACATGTTAGAACAGAACTGACAGTCAGAATACTAATGAGAGGACATGTTAGAACAGAACTGACAGTCAGAATACTAATGAGAGGACATGTTAGAACAGAACTGACAGTCAGAATACTAATGAGAGGACATGTTAGAACAGAACTGACAGTCAGAATACTAATGAGAGGACATGTTAGAACAGAATGACATGACAGAGAGGACATCAGAGTCATACTAATGAGAGGACATGTTAGAACAGAACTGACAGTCAGAATACTAATGAGAGGACATGTTAGAACAGAACTGACAGTCAGAATACTAATGAGAGGACATGTGACAGAATACTAATGAGAGGACATGTTAGAACAGAACTGACAGTCAGAATACTAATGAGAGGACATGTTAGAACAGAACTGAGAATACAGTCAGAATACTAATGAGAGGACATGTTAGAACAGAACTGACAGTCAGAATACTAATGAGAGGACATGTTAGAATCAGAATACAATGAGAGGACATGTTAGAACAGAACTGACAGTCAGAATACTAATGAGAGGACATGTTAGAACAGAACTAACAGTCAGAATACTAATGAGAGGACATGTTAGAACAGAACTGACAGTCAGAATACTAATGAGAGGACATGTTAGAATACTAATGAGAGGACATGTTAGAACAGAACTGACAGTCAGAATACTAATGAGAGGACATGTTAGAATACTAATGAGAGGACATGTTAGAACAGAACTCAGTCAGAATACTAATGAGAGGACATGAACATGTTACTAATGAGAGGACATGTTAGAACTGACAGTCAGAATACTAATGAGAGGACATGTTAGAACAGAACTACAGTCAGAATACTAATGAGAGGACATGTTAGAACAGAACTGACAGTCAGAATACTAATGAGAGGACATGTTAGAATACTAATGAGAGGACATGTTAGAATACTAATGAGAGAACTAACATGTCAGAATACTAATGAGAGGACATGTTAGAACAGAACTGACAGTCAGAATACTAATGAGAGGACATGTTAGAACAGAACTGACAGTCAGAATACTAATGAGAGGACATGTTAGAATACAGTAGATACTAATGAGAGGACATGTTAGAACAGAACTGACAGTCAGAATACTAATGAGAGGACATGTTAGAACAGAACTGACAGTCAGAATACTAATGAGAGGACATGTTAGAACAGAACTGACAGTCAGAATACTAATGAGAGGACATGTTAGAACAGAACTAACAGTCAGAATACTAATGAGAGACATGTTAGAACAGAACTGACAGTCAGAATACTAATGAGAGGACATGTTAGAATACTAATGAGACATGTTAGAACAGAACTGACAGAATACTAATGAGAGGACATGTTAGTCAGAATACAATGAGACTGACAGAACTAACAGTCAGAATACTAATGAGAGGACATGTTAGAACAGAACTGACAGTCAGAATACTAATGAGAGGACATGTCAGAATACAGTAATGAGAGGACATGTTAGAACAGAACTGACAGTCAGAATACTAATGAGAGGACATGTTAGAACAGAACTGACAGTCAGAATACTAATGAGAGGACATGTTAGAACAGAACTGACAGTCAGAATACTAATGAGAGGACATGTTAGAATACTAATGAGAGGACATGTTAGAACAGAACTGACAGTCAGAATACTAATGAGAGGACATGTTAGAACAGAACTGACAGTCAGAATACTAATGAGAGGACATGTTAGAACAGAACTGACAGTCAGAATACTAATGAGAGGACATGTTAGAACAGAACTGACAGTCAGAGAGGACATGTTAGAACAGAACTACAGTCAGAATACTAATGAGGACATGTTAGAACAGAACTGACAGTCAGAATACTAATGAGAGGACATGTTAGAATACAGAACTAAATGAGAGGACATGTTAGAATACTAATCAGAGAGGACATGTTAGAATACAGTCAAATACTAATGAGAGGACATGTTAGAACAGAACTGACAGTCAGAATACTAATGAGAGGACATGTTAGAATACTAATGAGAGGACATGTTAGAATACTAATGAGAGGACATGTTAGAACTAATGAACTGACAGTCAGAATACTAATGAGAGGACATGTTAGAACAGAACTGACAGTCAGAATACTAATGAGAGGACATACTAATGAGACTGACATGTTAGAACAGAACTGACAGTCAGAATACTAATGAGAGGACATGTTAGAACAGAACTGACAGTCAGAATACTAATGAGAGGACATGTTAGAATACTAATGAGACATGTTAGACATGTCAGAATACTAATGAGAGGACATGTTAGAATACAATGAGACTGACAGTCAGAATACTAATGAGAGGACATGTTAGAATAGTCTAATGAGAGGACATGTTAGAACAGAACTGACAGTCAGAATACTAATGAGACATGTTAGAACAGAACTGTCAGAATACTAATGAGAGGACATGTTAGAATACTAATGAGACATGTTAGAACAGAACTGACAGTCAGAATACTAATGAGAGGACATGTTAGAACAGAACTGACAGTCAGAATACTAATGAGAGGACATGTTAGAACAGAACTGACAGTCAGAATACTAATGAGAGGACATGTTAGAACAGAACTGACAGTCAGAATACTAATGAGAGGACATGTTAGAATACTAATGAGAGGACATGTTAGACTGACAGTCAGAATACTAATGAGAGGACATGTCAGAATACTAATGAGAGGACATGTTAGAATACAGTCAGAATACTAATGAGAGGACATGTTAGAACAGAACTGACAGTCAGAATACTAATGAGAGGACATGTTAGAATACTAATGAGAACATGACAGTCAGAATACTAATGAGAGGACATGTTAGAATACTAATGAGAGGACATGTTAGAATAGAACTGACAGTCAGAATACTAATGAGAGGACATGTTAGAACAGAACTGACAGTCAGGATACTAATGAGATGACATGTTAGAACAGAACTGACAGTCAGAATACTAATGAGAGGACATGTTAGAATACTAATGAGAGGACATGTTAGAACAGAACTGACAGTCAGAATACTAATGAGAGGACATGTTAGAATACTAATGAGAGGACATGTTAGAACAGAACTGACAGTCAGAATACTAATGAGAGGACATGTTAGAACAGAACTAACAGTCAGAATACTAATGAGAGGACATGTTAGAACAGAACTGACAGTCAGAATACTAATGAGAGGACATGTTAGAACAGAACTAACAGTCAGAATACTAATGAGAGGACATGTTAGAACAGAACTGACAGTCAGAATACTAATGAGAGGACATGTTAGAACAGAACTGACAGTCAGAATACTAATGAGAGGACATGTTAGAATACAATGAGAGGACATGTTACTAGAATGAGAGGACATGTTAGAACAGAACTGACAGTCAGAATACTAATGAGAGGACATGTCAGAATACTAATGAGATGACATGTTAGAACAGAACTAACAGTCAGAATACTAATGAGAGGACATGTTAGAACAGAACTGACAGTCAGAATACTAATGAGAGGACATGTTAGAACAGAACTGACAGTCAGAATACTAATGAGAGGACATGTCAGAATACTAATGAGATGACATGTTAGAACAGAACTAACAGTCAGAATACTAATGAGAGGACATGTTAGAACAGAACTGACAGTCAGAATACTAATGAGAGGACATGTTAGAACAGAACTGACAGTCAGAATACTAATGAGAGGACATGTCAGAACAGAACTAACAGTCAGAATACTAATGAGAGGACATGTCAGAATACTAATGAGAGGACATGTTAGAACAGAACTGACAGTCAGAATACTAATGAGAGGACATGTCAGAATACTAATGAGATGACATGTTAGAACAGAACTAACAGTCAGAATACTAATGAGAGGACATGTTAGAACAGAACTGACAGTCAGAATACTAATGAGAGGACATGTTAGAACAGAACTAACAGTCAGAATACTAATGAGAGGACATGTTAGAACAGAACTGACAGTCAGAATACTAATGAGAGGACATGTCAGAATACTAATGAGAGGACATGTTAGAACAGAACTAACAGTCAGAATACTAATGAGAGGACATGTCAGAACAGAACTGACAGTCAGAATACTAATGAGAGGACATGTTAGAATAGAACTGACAGTCAGAATACTAATGAGAGGACATGTTAGAATACTAATGAGAGGACATGTTAGAATAGAACTGACAGTCAGAATACTAATGAGAGGACATGTTAGAATAGAACTGACAGTCAGAATACTAATGAGAGGACATGTTAGAACAGAACTGACAGTCAGAATACTAATGAGAGGACATGTTAGAACAGAACTGACAGTCAGAATACTAATGAGAGGACATGTTAGAATACTAATGAGAGGACATGTTAGAACAGAACTGACAGTCAGAATACTAATGAGAGGACATGTTAGAACAGAACTGACAGTTAGAATACTAATGAGAGGACATGTCAGAATACTAATGAGAGGACATGTTAGAATACTAATGAGAGGACATGTTAGAACAGAACTGACAGTCAGAATACTAATGAGAGAACTGACATGTTAGAAGGACATGAGAATAGAACTGACAGTCAGAATACTAATGAGAGGACATGTTAGAACAGAACTGACAGTCAGAATACTAATGAGAGGACATGTTAGAACAGAACTAACAGTCAGAATACTAATGAGAGGACATGTTAGAACTAATGAGAACTGACAGTCAGAATACTAATGAGAGGACATGTTAGAATACTAATGAGAGGACATGTTAGAACAGAACTGACAGTCAGAATACTAATGAGAGGACATGTTAGAACAGAACTGACAGTCAGAATACTAATGAGAGGACATGTGAATACTAATGAGAGGACATGTTAGAACAGAACTAACAGTCAGAATACTAATGAGAGGACATGTTAGAACAGAGACTAATGAGAGGACAGTCAGAATACTAATGAGAGGACATGTTAGAATAGAACTAAGTCAGAGAGAGGACATGTTAGAACAGAACTGGCAGTTAGAATACTAATGAGAGGACATGTTAGAATGACATGTTAGAACAGAACTAACAGTCAGAATGAGAGGACATGTTAGAATACTAATGAGAGGACATGTTAGAACAGAACTACAGTAATGAACAGAACTGACAGTCAGAATACTAATGAGAGGACATGTTAGAATACTAATGAGAGGACATGTTAGAACAGAACTGGCAGTCAGAATACTAATGAGAGGACATGTTAGAACAGAACTGACAGTCAGGATACTAATGAGAGGACGTTAGAATACTAATGAGAGGACATGTTAGAACAGAACTAACAGTCAGAATACTAATGAGAGGACATGTTAGAACAGAACTGACAGTCAGAATACTAATGAGAGGACATGTCAGAATACTAATGAGAGGACATGTTAGAATACTAATGAGAGGACATGTTAGAATACTAATGAGAGGACATGTTAGAATACTAATGAGATGACATGTTAGAATACTAACGAGAGGACATGTCAGAATAGTAATGAGAGGACATGTTAGAATACTAATGAGAGGACATGTTAGAATACTAATGAGAGGACATGTTAGAATACTAATGAGAGGACATGTTAGAATACTAATGAGAGGACATGTTAGAATACTAATGAGAGGACATGTTAGAATACTAATGAGAGGACATGTTAGAACACTAATGAGAGGACATGTTAGAACAGAACTGACAGTCAGGATACTAATGAGAGGACATGTTAGAATACTAATGAGAGGACATGTTAGAACACTAATGAGAGGACATGTTAGAATACTAATGAGAGGACATGTTAGAATACTAATGAGAGGACATGTTAGAATACTAATGAGATGACATGTCAGGATACTAATGAGAGGACATGTTAGAATACTAATGAGAGGACATGTTAGAATACTAATGAGAGGACATGTTAGAATACTAATGAGAGGACATGTTAGAACAGAACTAACAGTCAGGATACTGTCCTCAGGCTGTTGATGAGATGATGTAACACAATCCAGCAGACTGTTTACAGCTCTGACCCGTCACATTACAGCCTCCCAGGGTAGATTACGTGTCTGTTTGGCGGCTGGCAGATGATAAGTGACTCCCGGTCACCTTTGACCCCCACACACCAAGTATCACTTCACGACACCGAGTCACTCATTACTGGGTGTGTGTATATATAGTTGAAGAAGTCAGAAGATAACATACACCTTAGTCTGTCTTAGGTCAGTTAGGATCACCACTTCATTTTAAGAATGTGAAATGTCAGAATAATAGTAGAGAGAATGATTTATTTCAGCTTTTATGACTTTCATCACATTTCCAGTGGGTCAGAAGTTTACATACACTCAATTAGTGTTTGGTAGCATTGCCTTTAAATTGTTTAACTTGGGTCAAATGTTTCGGGCAGCCTTCCACAATAATTTGGGTGAATTTTGGCCCATTCCTCCTGACAGAGCTGGTGTAACTGAGTCAGGTTTGTAGGCCTCCTTGCTCGCACACGCTTTTTCAGTTCTGCCCACACATTTTCTATGGGACTGAGGTCAGGGCTTTGTGATGGTCACTCCAATACCTTGACTTTGTTGTCCTTAAGCCATTTTTCCACAACTTTGGAAGTATGCTTGGGGTCATTGTCCATTTGGAAGACCCACTTGCGACCAAGATTTAACTGATGTCTTGAGATGTTGCTTCATTTATCCACATAATTTTCCTATCTCATGATGCCATCTATTTTGTGAAGTGCACCAGTCCCTCCTGCAGCAAAGCACCCCCACCACATGATTCTGCCATCCCCGTGCCTTACGGTTGGGATGGTGTTCTTCGGGTTGCAAGCCTCCCCCTTGTTCCTCCAAACATAACGATGGTCATTATGGCCAAACAGTTTGTTTTTGTGTCATCAGACCAGAGGACATTTCTCCAAAAAGTACATTCTTTATCCCCATGTGCAGTTGCAAACCATAGTCTGGCTTTTTTATGGCAGTTTTGGAGCAGTGGCTTCTTCCTTGCTGAGCAGCCTTTCAGGTTATGTCGACTCGTTTTACTGTGAATATAGATACTTTTGTATTCTAGATACTCTAGCATCTTCACAAGGTCCTTTGCTGTTGTTCTGGGATTGATTTGCACTTTTCGCACCAAGGTACCTTCATCTCTAGGAGACAGAACGCGTCTCCTTCCTGAGCGGTATGACAGCTGCATGGCCCCATGGTGTTTATACTTGCCTACTATTGTTTGTACATATGAACGTGGTACCTTCAGGCATTTGGAATTTGCTCCCAAAGATGAACCAGACTTGTGGAGATCTACATGTCTTGGGAAAATCAAAAGAGATCAGCATTGATGTCAAGCAAAGAGGCACTGTGTTTGAAGGTAGACCTTGAAATACATCCACAGGTACACCTCCAATTGAGTCAAATGATGTCAATTAGCCAATCAGAAGCTTCTAAAGTCATGACATCAAGCTGTTTAAAGGCACAGTCAAATTAGTGTATGTAAACTTCTGACCCACTAGAATTGTGATACAGTGAATAATAAGTGAAATAATTTGTCTGTAAACAATAGTTGGAAAAAGGACTCATGCACAATGTAAATGTCCTAACCGACTTGCCTAAACTATAGTTTGATAACAAGACATTTGTGGAGTGGTTGAAAAACGAGTTAATGACTCCAACCTATGTCAACTTCCGACTTCAACTGTATGTATCTGTGCACATGCGTGCGTGTGTGTGTGTGTGTTTCTGTGTGTGTGTGTGTGTGCAATTCACAGCTTCTTCACATGTTATTATGTGTGTGTGTGTTTCTGTGTGTGTGTGTGTGTGTGTGTGTGTGTGTGTGTGTGTGTGTGTGCAATTCACAGCTTCTTCACATGTTATTATGTGTGTGTGTGTGTGTGTGTGTTGTGTGTGTGTGTGTGTGTGTGTGTGTGCAATTCACAGCTTCTTCACATGTTATTATGGATGTGTGTGACCATGTGTCTGTGTGTGTGTGTGCAATTCACAGCTTCTTCACATGTTATTATGGGTGTGTGTGTGTGTGTGACCATGTGTCTGTGTGCGTGTCCGTATGTTACCTGGGAATTGTTACTCGATGTCTCCATCTTCTCCTGTGACTTGTCCCTGGCCAGCTTCGCTGCTTCCTTCACTTCCTGGAACTTCTCAGCAAACTGAAACAAGATGAGAAAAATAAACAAGGAAAAAGATTGATTAACACAAGTTCAAATATAAAAACAAAAATCACTGGAGACAAGCGATGTGTGAGTGTCGCTTAATGATGATGTAATCACATGTCCCCAATGGAACCTGGTCTAAAGTAGTGCACCATCACCCCTATAAACCTTAGTCTAAAGTAGTGCACCATCACCCCTATAGGCCTTAGTGTAAAGTAGTGCACCATCACCCCTATAGGCCTTAGTCTAAAGTAGTGCACCATCACCCCTATAGGCCTTAGTCAACAGTAGTGCACCATCACCCCTATAGGCCTTAGTCTAAAGTAGTGCACCATCACCCCTATAGACCTTAGTCTAAAGTAGTGCACCATCACCCCTATAGACCTTAGTCTAAAGTAGTGCACCATCACCCCTATAGACCTTAGTCTAAAGTAGTGCACCATCACCCCTATAGGCCTTAGTCAACAGTAGTGCACCATCACCCCTATATGCCTTAGTCTAAAGTAGTGCACCATCACCCCTATAGACCTTAGTCAACAGTAGTGCACCATCACCCCTATAGACCTTAGTCAACAGTAGTGCACCATCACCCTGTAGGCCTTAGTCTAAAGTAGTGCACCATCACCCCTATAGACCTTAGTCAACAGTAGTGCACCATCACCCCTATAGACCTTAGTCAACAGTAGTGCACCATCACCCCTATAGGCCTTAGTCTAAAGTAGTGCACCATCACCCCTATAGACCTTAGTCAACAGTAGTGCACCATCACCCTATAGACCTTAGTCAACAGTAGTGCACCATCACCCCTATAGACCTTAGTCAACAGTAGTGCACCATCACCCCTATAGACCTTAGTCAACAGTAGTGCACCATCACCCCTATAGACCTTAGTCAACAGTAGTGCACCATCACCCCTATAGACCTGAGTCAACAGTAGTGCACCATCACCCCTATAGACCTTAGTCAACAGTAGTGCACCATCACCCCTATAGACCTTAGTCAACAGTAGTGCACCATCACCCCTATAGACCTTAGTCAACAGTAGTGCACCATCACCCCTATAGACCTTAGTCAACAGTAGTGCACCATCACCCCTATAGGCCTTAGTCTAAAGTAGTGCACCATCACCCCTATAGACCTTAGTCTAAGGTAGTGCACCATCACCCCTATAGGCCTTAGTCTAAAGTAGTGCACCATCACCCCTATAGGCCTTAGTCAACAGTAGTGCACCATCACCCCTATAGGCCTTAGTCTAAAGTAGTGCACCATCACCCCTATAGGCCTTAGTCTAAAGTAGTGCACCATCACCCCTATAGGCCTTAGTCAACAGTAGTGCACCATCACCCCTATAGGCCTTAGTCAACAGTAGTGCACCATCACCCCTATAGACCTTAGTCAACAGTAGTGCACCATCACCCCTATAGGCCTTAGTCAACAGTAGTGCACCATCACCCCTATAGGCCTTAGTCAACAGTAGTGCACCATCACCCCTATAGACCTTAGTCAACAGTAGTGCACCATCACCCCTATAAACCTTAGTCTAAAGTAGTGCACCATCACCCCTATAGGCCTTAGTCTAAAGTAGTGCACCATCACCCCTATAAACCTTAGTCTAAAGTAGTGCACCATCACCCCTATAAGCCTTAGTCAACAGTAGTGCACCATCACCCCTATAGGTCTTAGTCAACAGTAGTGCACCATCACCCCTATAGACCTTAGTCAACAGTAGTGCACCATCACCCCTATAGACCTTAGTCAACAGTAGTGCACCATCACCCCTATAGACCTTAGTCAACAGTAGTGCACCATCACCCCTATAGGCCTTAGTCTAAAGTAGTGCACCATCACCCCTATAGACCTTAGTCAACAGTAGTGCACCATCACCCCTATAGGCCTTAGTCAACAGTAGTGCACCATCACCCCTATAGGCCTTAGTCTAAAGTAGTGCACCATCACCCCTATAGACCTTAGTCAACAGTAGTGCACCATCACCCCTATAGACCTTAGTCAACAGTAGTGCACCATCACCCCTATAGGCCTTAGTCTAAAGTAGTGCACCATCACCCCTATAGACCTTAGTCAACAGTAGTGCACCATCACCCCTATAGACCTTAGTCAACAGTAGTGCACCATCACCCCTATAGGCCTTAGTCAACAGTAGTGCACCATCACCCCTATAGACCTTAGTCAACAGTAGTGCACCATCACCACTATAGACCTTAGTCTAAAGTAGTGCACCATCACCACTATAGACCTTAGTCTAAGGTAGTGCACCATCACCCCTATAGGCCTTAGTCTAAAGTAGTGCACCATCACCACTATAGACTTAGTCAACAGTAGTGCACCATCACCCCTATAGACCTTAGTCAACAGTAGTGCACCATCACCCCTATAGACCTTAGTCAACAGTAGTGCACCATCACCCCTATAGACCTTAGTCAACAGTAGTGCACCATCACCCCTATAGACCTTAGTCAACAGTAGTGCACCATCACCCCTATAGGCCTTAGTCTAAAGTAGTGCACCATCACCACTATAGACCTTAGTCTAAAGTAGTGCACCATCACCCCTATAGACCTTAGTCAACAGTAGTGCACCATCACCCCTATAGACCTTAGTCTAAAGTAGTGCACCATCACCCCTATAGACCTTAGTCAACAGTAGTGCACCATCACCCCTATAGACCTTAGTCAACAGTAGTGCACCATCACCCCTATAGACCTTAGTCAACAGTAGTGCACCATCACCCCTATAGACCTTAGTCTAAAGTAGTGCACCATCACCACTATAGACCTTAGTCTAAAGTAGTGCACCATTACCCCTATAGGCCTTAGTCAACAGTAGTGCACCATCACCCCTATAGACCTTAGTCAACAGTAGTGCACCATCACCCCTATAGACCTTAGTCAACAGTAGTGCACCATTACCCCTATAGACCTTAGTCAACAGTAGTGCACCATTACCCCTATAGACCTTAGTCAACAGTAGTGCACCATCACCCCTATAGACCTTAGTCAACAGTAGTGCACCATCACCCCTATAGACCTTAGTCAACAGTAGTGCACCATCACCCCTATAGACCTTAGTCAACAGTAGTGCACCATCACCCCTATAGACCTTAGTCTAAAGTAGTGCACCATCACCCCTATAGACCTTAGTCTAAAGTAGTGCACCATCACCCCTATAGACCTTAGTCAACAGTAGTGCACCATCACCCCTATAGGCCTTAGTCTAAAGTAGTGCACCATCACCCCTATAGACCTTAGTCAACAGTAGTGCACCATCACCCCTATAGACCTTAGTCAACAGTAGTGCACCATCACCCCTATAGACCTTAGTCAACAGTAGTGCACCAACAGTAGTGCACCATCACCCCTATAAGCCTTAGTCTAAAGTAGTGCACCATCACCCCTATAGACCTTAGTCCAAAGTAGTGCACCATCACCCCTATAGACCTTAGTCAACAGTAGTGCACCATCACCCCTATAGGCCTTAGTCTAAAGTAGTGCACCATCACCACTATAGACCTTAGTCTAAAGTAGTGCACCATCACCACTATAGACCTTAGTCTAAAGTAGTGCACCATCACCCCTATAGGCCTTAGTCTAAAGTAGTGCACCATCACCACTATAGACAGTCTAAAGTAGTGCACCATCACCCCTATAGACCTTAGTCAACAGTAGTGCACCATCACCCCTATAGGCCTTAGTCAACAGTAGTGCACCATCACCCCTATAGACCTTAGTCAACAGTAGTGCACCATCACCCCTATAGACCTTAGTCAACAGTAGTGCACCATCACCCCTATAGACCTTAGTCAACAGTAGTGCACCATCACCCCTATAGACCTTAGTCAACAGTAGTGCACCATCACCCCTATAGGCCTTAGTCTAAAGTAGTGCACCATCACCCCTATAGGCCTTAGTCAACAGTAGTGCACCATCACCCCTATAGACCTTAGTCAACAGTAGTGCACCATCACCCCTATAGACCTTAGTCAACAGTAGTGCACCATTACCCCTATAGACCTTAGTCAACAGTAGTGCACCATCACCCCTATAGACCTTAGTCAACAGTAGTGCACCATCACCCCTATAGACCTTAGTCAACAGTAGTGCACCATCACCCCTATAGACCTTAGTCAACAGTAGTGCACCATCACCCCTATAGACCTTAGTCAACAGTAGTGCACCATCACCCCTATAGACCTTAGTCTAAAGTAGTGCACCATCACCCCTATAGACCTTAGTCAACAGTAGTGCACCATCACCCCTATAGGCCTTAGTCTAAAGTAGTGCACCATCACCCCTATAGACCTTAGTCAACAGTAGTGCACCATCACCCCTATAGACCTTAGTCAACAGTAGTGCACCATCACCCCTATAGACCTTAGTCTAAAGTAGTGCACCATCACCCCTATAGGCCTTAGTCTAAAGTAGTGCACCATCACCCCTATAGACCTTAGTCAACAGTAGTGCACCATCACCCCTATAGACCTTAGTCAACAGTAGTGCACCATCACCCCTATAGACCTTAGTCAACAGTAGTGCACCAACAGTAGTGCACCATCACCCCTATAAGCCTTAGTCTAAAGTAGTGCACCATCACCCCTATAGACCTTAGTCCAAAGTAGTGCACCATCACCCCTATAGACCTTAGTCTAAAGTAGTGCACCATCACCCCTATAGGCCTTAGTCTAAAGTAGTGCACCATCACCACTATAGACCTTAGTCTAAAGTAGTGCACCATCACCACTATAGACCTTAGTCTAAAGTAGTGCACCATCACCACTATAGACCTTAGTCAACAGTAGTGCACCATCACCCCTATAGGCCTTAGTCTAAAGTAGTGCACCATCACCCCTATAGACCTTAGTCAACAGTAGTGCACCATCACCCCTATAGACCTTAGTAGTGCACCATCACCCCTATAGTGCACCATCACCCCTATAGACCTTAGTCAACAGTAGTGCACCATCACCCCTATAGACCTTAGTCAACAGTAGTGCACCATCACCCCTATAGACCTTAGTCTAAAGTAGTGCACCATCACCACTATAGACCTTAGTCTAAAGTAGTGCACCATCACCCCTATAGACCTTAGTCCAAAGTAGTGCACCATCACCCCTATAGACCTTAGTCTAAAGTAGTGCACCATCACCCCTATAGACCTTAGTCAACAGTAGTGCACCATCACCCCTATAGACCTTAGTCTAAAGTAGGCACCATCACCACTATAGACCTTAGTCTAAAGTAGTGCACCATCACCCCTATAGACCTTAGTCAACAGTAGGGATGTAACACCCCTATAAGCCTTAGTCTAAAGTAGTGCACCATCACCCCTATAGACCTTAGTCAACAGAGTTACCATCACCCCTATAGACCTTAGTCAACAGTAGTGCACCATCACCCCTATAGACCTTAGTCTAAAGTAGTGCACCATCACCCCTATAGACCTTAGTCTAAAGTAGTGCACTATAAATCAAATCAAATTTTATTTGTGCACCATCAAAAGAGAGAATAGGGTGTCGTTTGGGATGTAACCATGGTGGAGACGAGGTGAGTTACTCTGAGATGATGGGATGTAACCATGGTGGAGATGAGGTGAGTTACTCTGACGTGATGGGATGTAACCATGGTGGAGATGAGGTGAGTTACTCTGACGTGATGGGATGTAACCATGGTGGAGATGAGGTGAGTTACTCTGACATGATGGGATGTAACCATGGTGGAGATGAGGTGAGTTACTCTGACATGATGGGATGTAACCATGGTGGAGATGAGGTGAGTTACTCTGACATGATGAGATGTAACCATGGTGGAGATGAGGTGAGTTACTCTGACATGATGGGATGTAACCATGGTGGAGATGAGGTGAGTTACTCTGACGTGATGGGATGTAACCATGGTGGAGATGAGGTGAGTTACTCTGACGTGATGGGATGTAACCATGGTGGAGATGAGGTGAGTTACTCTGACGTGATGGGATGTAACCATGGTGGAGATGAGGTGAGTTACTCTGACGTGATGGGATGTAACCATGGTGGAGATGAGGTGAGTTACTCTGACGTGATGGGATGTAACCATGGTGGAGATGAGGTGAGTTACTCTGACGTGATGGGATGTAACCATGGTGGAGATGAGGTGAGTTACTCTGACATGATGGGATGTAACCATGGTGGAGATGAGGTGAGTTACTCTGACATGATGGGATGTAACCATGGTGGAGATGAGGTGAGTTACTCTGACATGATGGGATGTAACCATGGTGGAGATGAGGTGAGTTACTCTGACATGATGAGATGTAACCATGGTGGAGATGAGGTGAGTTACTCTGACATGATGGGATGTAACCATGGTGGAGATGAGGTGAGTTACTCTGACATGATGGGATGTAACCATGGTGGAGATGAGGTGAGTTACTCTGACGTGATGGGATGTAACCATGGTGGAGATGAGGTGAGTTACTCTGACATGATGGGATGTAACCATGGTGGAGATGAGGTGAGTTACTCTGACATGATGGGATGTAACCATGGTGGAGATGAGGTGAGTTACTCTGACGTGATGGGATGTAACCATGGTGGAGATGAGGTGAGTTACTCTGACGTGATGGGATGTAACCATGGTGGAGATGAGGTGAGTTACTCTGACATGATGGGATGTAACCATGGTGGAGATGAGGTGAGTTACTCTGACATGATGGGATGTAACCATGGTGGAGATGAGGTGAGTTACTCTGACATGATGAGCTCAGGGACAAACTAGACCATCTACTATTTATTCACTGTAAAATACGTGAAGGATAAAATCCCATGAGATGATTAATCAACTCATATCCAAGGTGGTTCCCAAACAACAACAACAAATACTGGACCAAACAAACACAGAGGTTGTGACGGAATGGCTTTATGTTGCCGGTAGTGACGGAACAGCTATATCTTAACACTAGTGATGGAATAGCTTTGTCTTTTTAAAATCGTAACAGAAAATCAATGAACCAATCAGTACCTTGGCCAGCTGCTGCTCGGAGGCAAACCCCAGTCCGAACACTGTGTTGGCTCTGCTGTCAGCCCATTGGCCAAACTTCTGGGAGGTCTTGGTGAAGGTCATGTTGGGGGTGATGGTGCTGTTGATGATCACCTGAAGGGAGACAGGAAATGACACTTTAGTAGGAGATGCGGTGGTGCCCCTGGAGCAGCTTGAGGGGGTTAGTGCCTTGCTCAAGGGCACAACGGAAATACCTGGAGCAGCTTGAGGGGGTACGTGCCTTGCTGGGCTACTGGAACATGGGAAAGGGTCAAAGCACAAACAGTTTGGGAAACCAATTTGGGAAACCAGTTTGGGAAACCTCAGTTGGCAGCCAGTTTGGGAAACCAGTTTGGGAAACCAGTTTGGGAAACCAGTTTGGGAAACCTCAGTGGGCCACAGTTTTGCACACCTGGGGTGTAATCATTAGTCCAAACACTAAAACAAGAGGTTTATATTGGACAAATTCAGGTAGGTCCCTCCCTATTTCATTCACGAAACTTTTTGCAACAGAATAAGCCCCTGAAGTCCTTTGGTGTTCGCCAGCATAATGGCACCCATCTTGTCCAAAAAGTTGACTCCAGTTTGCCAAAAAAGCACCTGGATGATCATCAAGACTCTTGGAAGAATGTTCTATGGACAGATCAGTCAAAAGTATAACTTTTGGGACGACATGGGTCCAATGATGCCTGGCGAAAACCAAACACTTCATTCGCCAGAACCTCATACCAACGGTCACGCATGGTGCTGTGATGGTTTGGGGTCCAGCATGGTGGTGGTGCTGTGATAGTTTGGGGTCCAGCATGGTGGTGGTGGTGTGATGGTTTGGGGTCCAGCATGGTGATGGTGGTGTGATGGTTTGGGGTCCAGCATGGTGATGGTGGTGTGATGGTTTGGGGAGGCTTTGCTGCCTCAGGATCTAAGCGACTTGCATTAATAGAAGGAACCATGAATTCTGCTCTGTATCAGATCATTCTACAGGAGAACGTCAGGCCGTCCGTCTGTGAGATGAAGCACAGCTGGGTCATGCAGCAAGACAACGATCCAAAACATCAAGTCTATATGAAAATGGCTAAAAAGCAAAACACATTTGAAGTTTTGGAATGGCCTTGTCAAAGTCCAGACCTAATCCCAACGGAGATGTTGTGGCAGGACTTGAAACGAGCAGGTCATGCTTAAAAACCCACAATGTCACTGAGTTGCAGCAGTTCTGCATGGAAGAGTGGGCCAAAAAATAACTCCACAGCGACGTTAGAGACTGATCAACTACAGGAAGCGTTTGGTTGGAGTCGTCGCAGATACAAGGTGGAGCAACCAGTTACTGAGTGTCCTTGGAGGCAATTACTTTTACACACTGGGGCATTGAGTGTTGCATAACTTTGTTCATCAAATAAATTAAATAAGTATGTAAATTACATTTACATTACATTTAAGTCATTTAGCAGACCTTTATCCAGAGCGACTTACAAATTGGTGAATTCATTCTGACATCCAGTGGAACAGCCACTTTACAATTCCAAATCATTAAAAAAAAAAAAGGATTATTATCCTATCCTAGGTATTCCTTGAAGAAAGTGGGGTTTCAGGTGTCTCTCATTGACTCCGCTGTCCTGGCGTCGTATATTACTTTTGGGGGCCAGAGCTGCGCAGTTTTGACTGGGCTGAGGGGAACTGGACTTCCTCAATGGGACTAGGGAGGCTGGCAGGCTGGGTGGATGAAGGGACCTTGTTTGGGTGTACTGGCCTGATCAGAGCCTGGGTACTGCGGTGCTGGGACAGGGACTGGGCACCATGGTCTTGTAGCGGACTGGGACTGGAAGCCAGTGGAGAGAGCGGAGGAGCGGGGTGACGTAGAGAACTGTGCAAGGTTGAACAGCTGGGTCTGTGAGTTCTCCATTAATGGCACAGGCAGGAGCCCAGCCTATTGACAAATATAAAATACAAGTGCCTGTTAGGACCTGCGCCGCCCTGTGTGAGGCAGGGTCTTCTGCGGCGATGTTGTAGAGTTTGAACCTACAGGAACGGGCACAATGATGTTGGTTGAGAAACGATAGTGTTGTCCAGGATCACGCCAAGGTTCTTAGCGCTCTGTCTGACACAATGGCTTTCAACCGTGATGGCGAGATCATGGAACGGGCAGTCCTTCCCCGGGAGGAAGTTGCAGCTCCGTCTTGCCGAGGTTCAGCTTGAGGTGGTGATCCGTCATCCACACTGATATGTCTGCCAGACATGCAGAGATGCGATTGACACCTGGTCATCAGAAGGGGAATCCTTAATTGTTGTTGTTGACATAGCAATGATAGGAGAGACCATGTGAGGTTATGACAGAGCCAAGTGACTGTGTATAGCGAGAATAGGAGAGGGTCTAGAGTTTCCCTGTTTGTGGTGAGAGCGCGTGGCACAGATTCTCGCCACGTTTCCTGATAGGAGCGACCTGTCAGGTGGACGCAATAAGCGTGGGCCGCGCCGGAGATGCCCAGTACGGATCTAGAGGAGGATCTGATGGTTCACAGTATCGAAGGCAGCCAGATTCTAGAAGGATGAAGCACCGTTGTGTTATTTGTTCACCAGGTTCTCTAATATTAGGTCTGGCCAAAGATCACAACATTCCAGTATAAAAAAAATTATGCAAAAGTAGAGAAAATCAGAAAGTGGGGCCAAATCTCAACACTGTATTATATTACTTTTGGTTCATTGGACTTTTGGGACTGGACTGGGACTGGGACTGGCCTGGGACTGGGACAGGGACTGGGACTGGGACTGGGACAGGGACTGGGACTGGGCTGGGACTGGGCCTGGAACGGGACTGGGTCTGGGACTGGGCTGGCCAAGACACACCTTATCCCACTGTGCAGAACAGCATGGGTCTGTGTTCTCCATGGAAAACATGAGCAGTAGTGCTCCTATTGACAACATATAAAATAAGATGTTCGTTCCCCCCCCCCCCCACAGGCTTTCAGTTTCCTGTTTGTTGTTGTTGACACAAGGAACCTGTTTGTTGTTGTTGACACAAGCCACAACTTCATTGTGTTCTCAGACATCTAAAATAATCTTCTTGATCAAGATTCAGAAGTCACCGTTTGCCTTCTGCAATACAACTCTGGCCAAAGATCAAGCTCTTATTCAGCATCAGAAATCAAAGTCAAAGGGAAATAACTCCATTGCACAAAAAAAACTAAAATAAACCCCACACTGCTAACAGACTCCTTCCCAGATGAACTCCAGACGCTTTCCATAATAACACAATGACAAGAGAAAGAGCTGGAGGCTTTATGTAATCTGAAGAGGAACAGAGTCACACCATTAGATTGGTTTCTCAGAGTCACACACACTCACTCACACACACACACACACTCACCCACACACACACACACACACAGAAGCTCACACACACACACTCACACACTCACACACACACACACCCTGCCTCCAACTATGTCCAGTATGCACGTGTCCACACAGCCCACTGACCCCTATAATGGTCATTACGACTCCCAAGCCCGTATCCCAAAAAGGCACCCTATTCCCTATTTAGTGCACTACTTTTGACCAGAGCCCTATAGAACTCTGGTCTAAAGTAGTGCACTATGTAGGGAATAGGGAGTCATTTGGGACACAAGCCCTTCTCGGTTACAGTGTAGTCCAGCTGTTCAACTAGTAGCTGTTTAACAGGCCTGTTACTGGAGCATAATAACATGTATTAATAGTCTAATGATAGACTGTCTCCTAAATGGTCCTGAGGGCCCTGGTCTAAAGTAGTGCACTATATAGGGAATAGGGCCCTGGTCTAAAGTAGTGCACTATATAGGGAATAGGGCTCTGGTCTAAAGTAGTGCACTATATAGGGAATAGGGCCCTGGTCTAAAGTAGTGCACTATATAGGGAATAGAGCTCTGGTCTATAGTAGTACCACTATATAGGGAATAGGGCCCTGGTCTAAAGTAGTGCACTATTTAGGGAATAGGGCCCTGGTCTAAAGTAGTGCACTATATAGGGAATATGGCCCTGGTCTAAATATACTATATAGGGAATAGGGCTCTGGTCTAAATATATTATATAGGGAATAGGGCCCTGGTCTATAGTAGTACACTATATAGGGAATAGGGCCCTGGTCTATAGTAGTACCACTATATAGGGAATAGGGCCCTGGTCTATAGTAGTACACTATATAGGGAATAGGGCCCTGGTCTAAAGTAGTACCACTATATAGGGAATAGGGCTCTGGTCTATAGTAGTACCACTATATAGGGAATAGGGCCCTAGTCTATAGTAGTACCACTATATAGGGAATAGGGCTCTGGTCTATAGTAGTACCACTATATAGGGAATTGGGCTCTGGTCTATAGTAGTACCACCATATAGGGAATAAGGCTCTGGTCTATAGTAGTACATCTATATAGGGAATAGGGCTCTGGTCTATAGTAGTACCACTATATAGGGAATAGGGCTCTGGTCTATAGTAGTACCACTATATAGGGAATAGGGCTCTGGTCTATAGTAGTACCACTATATAGGGAATAGGGCCTGGTCTATAGTAGTACACTATATAGGGAATAGGGCCCTGGTCTATAGTAGTACCACTATATAGGAATAGGGCTCTGGTCTATAGTAGTACCACTATATAGGGAATAGGGCTCTGGTCTATAGTAGTACCACTATATAGGGAATAGGGACCCTGGTCTATAGTAGTACACTATATAGGGAATATGGCTCTGGTCTATAGTAGTACCACTATATAGGGAATAGGGCTCTGGTCTAAAATAGTGCACTATATAGGGAATAGGGCCCTGGTCTAAAGTAGTGTTATAGGAATAGTGAGGTCATTAGTACCACTATATAGGTAAATAGGGCCCTGATCTAAATTAGTGCACTACACCGAAGCCGGTATAGGAATAGGGCCCAGGTCCAAAGTAGTGCACTATATAGGGAATAGGGCCCTGGTCTCGAGTAGTGCACTATATAGAATAGGGCCCTGGTCTATAGTAGACCACTAGATGAGGCAATCCAGACCCTGATCTATAGTAGTACCACTATATTGGGAGACTAGATGGCTCTGATAGTAGTACCACTATATAGGGAATAGGGTGATATTTGGGACAGAGATCCAGTGTTTCCTGGAGAGAAGTGAGTCACTGAGACTGTGATATGACAAAGAGCTGATTGATGAAACTGATATAGATGAATAATCTAGATCAGGTTAGAGAAGAGTCCCAGGGTGTGTCTCAACACAGAAACCTCCACAGTGTGTATCCGATTACACTGAATTGGACTCGAGTCTGACTCGATTACATGACTTGAGACTGGGAGACTCAAGACTTGGAGACTTCGACTTTGACTTGAGACTGATGACTTGAAATTCTGTGGCCAGGATGAGTTTGATAACATTTTGTCACCCACCCATTTTGTCTCCAGACAAGATAAAGCAGATTCCAGATTGACTAGTGAAGAGGCACAGTCGATGCCCTCTGATTGGACCAGATGAGTGTCAGATCAAGTCTCCAGACAGATCCAGGTGACGTCTCCAGACAGTGATTCTCAGATGAGTCTCCAGACAGCAGATCTGATGAGTGGGATCCAGATGAGTCTCCAGACAGCAGATCCTAGATGATGTCTCCAGACACAGATCCAGATCTGGTTTCCAGACGAGTCACCAAATTATTGTCTAAAAAAAAACCAACTCATCTGTGTTTCAGACAACAGATGACCAAGGACCAGTGATCGGTATTAGCTGCTCAAAGGAGGGCACGCAGATTCAGATGAGTCTCCAGGTGAGTCTCCAGACAGCAGATCCAGATGAGTCTCCAGACAGCAGATCCAGATGAGTCTCCAGATGAGTCTCCAGACAGCAGATCCAGATGAGTCTCCAGACAACAGATCCAGATGAGTCTCCAGACAGCAGATCCAGATGAGTCTCCAGACAGCAGATCCAGATGAGTCTCCAGACAGCAGATCCAGATGAGTCTCCAGACAGCAGATCCAGATGAGTCTCCAGACAGCAGATCCAGATGAGTCTCCAGACAGCAGATCCAGATGAGTCTCCAGACAGCAGATCCAGATGAGTCTCCAGACAGCAGATCCAGATGAGTCTCCAGACAGCAGCAGATCCAGATGAGTCCAGATCCAGATGAGTCTCCAGACAGCAGATCCAGATGAGTCTCCAGACGAGTCTCTCCAGACAGCAGATCCAGATGAGTCTCCAGACAACAGATTCAGATGAGTCTCCAGACAGCAGATCCAGATGAGTCTCCAGGTGAGTCTCCAGACAACAGATCCAGATGAGTCTCCAGACAACAGATCCAGATGAGTCTCCAGATGAGTCTCCAGACAGCAGATCCAGATGAGTCTCCAGACAACAGATCCAGATGAGTCTTCAGACAGCAGATCCAGGTGAGTCTCCAGACAGCAGATCCAGATGAGTCTCCAGATGAGTCTCCAGACAGCAGATCCAGATGAGTCTCCAGACAGCAGATCCAGGTGAGTCTCCAGACAGCAGATCCAGATGAGTCTCCAGATGAGTCTCAGACAACAGATCCAGATGAGTCTCCAGACAGCAGATCCAGATGAGTCTCCAGATGAGTCTCCAGACAACAGATCCAGATGAGTCTCCAGACGAGTCTCCAGACAACAGATCCAGATGAGTCTCCAGACAGCAGATCCAGATGAGATCCAGATGAGTCTCCAGACAGCAGATCCAGATGAGTCTCCAGACAGCAGATCCAGATGAGTCTCCAGACAGCAGATCCAGATGAGTCTCCAGACTCCAGACAGCAGATCCAGATGAGTCTCCAGACAGCAGATCCAGATGAGTCTCCAGACAGCAGATCCAGATGAGTCTCCAGACAACAGATCCAGACAAGTCTCAGATGAGTCTCCAGACAGCAGATCCAGATGAGTCTCCAGACAGCAGATCCAGATGAGTCTCCAGACAGCAGATCCAGATGAGTCTCCAGACAGCAGATCCAGATGAGTCTCCAGACAGATCAGATCTCCAGACAGCAGATGAGTCTCCAGACAGCAGATCCAGATGAGTCTCCAGACTCAGCAGATCCAGATGAGTCTCCAGACAGCAGATCCAGATGAGTCTCCAGACAGCAGATCCAGATGAGTCTCCAGACAGAGATCCAGATGAGTCTCCAGACAGCAGATCCAGATGAGTCTCCAGACAGCAGATCCAGATGAGTCTCCAGACAGCAGATCCAGATGAGTCTCCAGATGAGTCTCCAGACAGATGAGTCAGATCCAGATGAGTCTCCAGACAGCAGATCTGAGTCTCAGACAGCAGATCCAGATGAGTCTCCAGACAGCAGATCCAGATGAGTCTCCAGACAGCAGATCCAGATGAGTCTCCAGACAGCAGATGAGTCTCCAGACAACAGATCCAGATGAGTCTCCAGATGAGTCTTCAGACAGCAGATCCAGGTGAGTCTTCAGACAGCAGATCCAGATGAGTCTCCAGATGAGTCTCCAGACAACAGATCCAGATGAGTCTCCAGACAGCAGATCCAGGTGAGTCTTCAGACAGCAGATCCAGATGAGTCTCCAGATGAGTCTTCAGACAACAGATCCAGATGAGTCTCCAGACAGCAGATCCAGATGAGTCTCCAGACAGCAGATCCAGATGAGTCTCCAGACGAGTCTCCAGACAACAGATCCAGATGAGTCTCCAGACAACAGATCCAGATGAGTCTCCAGATGAGTCTCCAGACAACAGATCCAGATGAGTCTCCAGACGAGTCTCCAGACAACAGATCCAGATGAGTCTCCAGACGAGTCTCCAGACAACAGATCCAGATGAGTCTCCAGACAGCAGATCCAGATGAGTCTCCAGACAGCAGATCCAGATGAGTCTCCAGACAACAGATCCAGATGAGTCTCCAGACAACAGATCCAGATGAGTCTCCAGACGAGTCTCCAGACAACAGATCCAGATGAGTCTCCAGACAGCAGATCCAGATGAGTCTCCAGACAGCAGATCCAGATGAGTCTCCAGACAGCAGATCCAGATGAGTCTCCAGACAGCAGATCCAGATGAGTCTCCAGACAGCAGATCCAGATGAGTCTCCAGATGAGTCTCCAGACAGCAGATCCAGATGAGTCTCCAGACAGCAGCTCTTGTGTCATTTTCTCCAATATGCCTACGTTTAAATGACCCATAATTAAAGAAAGTTATCCATACAGTTTATCAATCCACTACGGACACATCTCGGCCAGAACGATAACGTTAGTCTACCCGGCTAATTCATTGATCACGTCCATATTTCAGACAGACCTAGTTTGGCTGGTTACTGGCTGTATGTCTGAAGACAGCTGTAACATCACACTAGGAGAGGCAGGAGGATGAGGGCGGGCGGGCGGGTGGGCGGGCAGGCAGGCAGGCCGGCAGGCAGGCAGGCAGGCAGGCAGGCAGGCAGGCAGGCGGGCAGGCAGGCAGGCAGGCGGGCAGGCAGGCAGGCAGGCGGGCAGGCAGGCCCTCCAAAGTGACAGGCAAGTTGCAGACAGACTGTGCTTTTCCTTGTCTTTCAATCTCCACTGCATACAGGAAAGGTAGGGTGTATTGTCCTGTTGGACCCCAGAGAAGTGACATCATATCCCTAGTTGATATTGGCTGCTAACACGAATGACTTCCATCTCAAAATGTCGTTTACGTCGGCGTCCTGCAGTTTGAAAATACGTCACTGTTTATGGCTGCAATGACAGGCTACATTTGGGTAGCGATTGTGCACCGGGGTCGCGGTGGGGGGGTTGCAGGTCAAAAAGTTTGAGAACAACAGATTTACAGCGATAGGATCTGGTGCAGCACAAATATCAATTGGAGGGAGAGAGGATTGGCATAGTAAATACTCATAGTAAATACTCATAGTAAATACACATAGTAAATACTCATAGTAAATACACATAGTAAATACCCATAGTAAATACTCATAGTAAATACCCATAGTAAATACCCATAGTAAATACACATAGTAAATACTCATAGTAAATACCCATAGTAAATACTAGTAAATACATAGTAAATACTCCATAGTAAATACCCATAGTAAATACTAGTAAATACGCATAGTAAATACCCATAGTAAATACCCATAGTAAATACTCATAGTAAATACTCATAGTAAATACCCATAGTAAATACCCATAGTAAATACCCATAGTAAATACCCATAGTAAATACACATAGTAAATACCCATAGTAAATACTCATAGTAAATACCCATAGTAAATACTCATAGTAAATACTCATAGTAAATACTCATAGTAAATACTAGTAAATACATAGTAAATACTCATAGTAAATACTCATAGTAAATACTCATAGTAAATACCCATAGTAAATACTCATAGTAAATACTCATAGTAAATACTCATAGTAAATACTCATAGTAAATACCCATAGTAAATACACATAGTAAATACACATAGTAAATACACATAGTAAATGCGCAGCTCCACGAACTGTTTGGGGATCCAGGATATGAACTGTTGACCTTGAAGCTCAGCAGCAATGAGGCAACAATTACTAGACCAGACCGACTGGTCCTCAGGATGAACTGGAGATGAAGCTGCAGATGTCTGTCTGGTAGCATCAATACATACACAAAGATGTGTAATTGAACAAGCTATCGAATGTGTAGTTTATTTTACTTGAAAAAACGTACGACTTGGAGACTCAAACCGTTCTAGTTGGGACTCGACTCGAGACTCAAACCGTTCTAGTTGGGACTCGACTCGAGACTCAAACCGTTCTAGTTGGGACTCGACTCGAGACTCAAACCGTTCTAGTTGGGACTCGACTCGAGACTCAAACCGTTCTAGTTGGGACTCGACTCGAGACTCAAACCGTTCTAGTTGGGACTCGACTCGAGACTCAAATAATAGTGGGACTCGACTCGGACCAAACCGTTCTAGTTGGGACTCTCTCTAAGTGACTGGAATAATAGTGACTTGGGCCCACCTCTGGAAACCTCCACACAAACAATCATATCTCACACACACGCACACACACGCACACACACACAACAAGCGAGAACACCCACCCACAAACACTCCTAAACAAAGAAAACATTCTTTGTCCCACTCTCTCTGTCTCGGAGCAGCACAGAGAACTGATCCCAACAATTAAGAGACAACACAAGACATGTTAATTACTATGCACCCCTTGTCTCATAGCAACATGGCCCTGCTCCAAAATTAGGACCAGGAATAACTGACAACCGCTGTCCTCCTCTCATTCTTCCTCGTCCTCTTCCTCCTCTCTCTCCCTCCCTCCCCATTATCACCCGTCTCCCTCTTTCCCCTCCATCTCTTCCTCAATCCCCATCTCTACCCCTCAACCCCCATCTCTACCCCTCACAACCCCTCTCTACCCCTCACCCTCCTGTCTTGGGCCCACCTCTCCTCCTCTCCCCCTGCCTCCTGCCTCTCCTCCTCCCTCCTGCCTCTCCTCACCCTCCTGCCTCTCCCTGCCTCTCCCCTCTCCCTCACCCTCCTGCCTCCCTCCTCCACCCTCCTGCCTCTCCCTCACCCTCCTGCCTCTCCCTCAATCCTGCCTCCTCTCCCTCACCAAGACTCCTGTCTCTCCCTGCCTCTCCCTCATCCTCCTGTCTCTTCCTGTCCTGTCTCCCTGTCTCTCCCTCATTCTCTCCTCATCCTCTGTCTCTCCCCCCTCCTCCTCCCTCCTCCTCCCTCTCCTCCCCTCCCTCCTCCTCACCCTCCTGTCTCCCTTCCTGCCTCCCCTCCCTCCTCCCCCTGCCTCATCCCCTCCTGTCTCTCCTCCTCCCTGCCTCCTGTCTTTCTCCTCATCCCCCTGCTCTCCCCTCACCCTCCTGCCTCTCCCTCTCTCCCTCACCTCCCTGCCTCTCCCTCACCCTCCTGTCTCTCCCTGCCTCTCCCTCATCCTCCCTGTCCTCTCCTCCTCTCCTGTCTCTCCCTCTCCTCCTGCCTCTCCCTCATCCTCCTGCCTCTCCCTCATCCTCCTGCCTCTCCCTCATCCTCCTGCCTCTCCCTCACCCTCCTGCCTCTCCCTCATCCTCCCTCCTGCCTCTCCCTCATCCTCCTGCCTCTCCCTCATCCCCTGCCTCTCCCTCACCCTCCTGCCTCTCCCTCACCCTCCTGCCTCTCCCCTCACCCTCCTGTCCTCCCTGCCTCTCCCTCATCCTCCTGCCTCTCCCTCACCCTCCTGCCTCTCCCTCATCCCTGCCTCTCCCTCATCCTCCTGCCTCTCCCTCATCCTCTCCCTCTCCCTCTCCCTCCCTCATCCTCCTGCCTCTCCTCACCCTCCTGCCTCTCCCTCACCCTCCTGCCTCTCCCTCATCCTCCTGCCTCTCCCTCATCCTCCTGCCTCTCCCTCACCCTCCTGCCTCTCCCTCACCCTCCTGCCTCTCTCCTCACCCTCCTCCTGCCTCTCTCCCTCACCCTCCTCTCTCCCTGCCTCTCCCTCATCCCTCCTGTCTCTCTCCTCCTCTCCCTCTCCTGCCTCCTCATCCTCCTGCCTCTCCCTCATCCTCCTGCCTCTCCCTCATCCTCCTGCCTCTCCCTCATCCTCCTGCCTCTCCCTCATCCTCCTGCCTCTCCCTGCCCTCATCCTCCTGCCTCTCCCTCACCCTCCTGCCTCTCCCTCACCCTCCTGCCTCTCCCTCACCCTCCTGCCTCTCCTGCTGCCTCTCCCTCATCCTTCTGTCTCTCTCCTCCTCTCCCTGTCTCTCCCTGCCTCTCCCTCATCCTCCTGCTCTCCTCACCCTCCCCTGCCTCTCCCTCACCCTCCTGCCTCTCCCTCACCCTCCTGCCTCTCCCTCACCCTCCTGCCTCTCCCTCACCCTCCTGCCTCTCCTTCCTCATCCTGCCTCTCCCTCATCCTCCTGCCTCTCCCTCATCCTCCTCATCCTCCTGCCTCTCCCTCATCCTCCTGCCTCTCCCTCATCCTCCTGCCTCTCCCTCACCCTCCTGCCTCTCCCCTCACCCTCCTGCCTCTCCCTCACCCTCCTGCCTCTCCCTCCTCTCCCTGTCTCTCCCTCTCCCTGCCTCTCCCTCATCCTCCTGCCTCTCCCTCATCCTCCTGCCTCTCCCTCATCCTCCTGCCTCTCCCTCATCCTCCTGCCTCTCCCTCACCCTCCTGCCTCTCCCTCACCCTCCTGCCTCTCCCTCATCCTCCTGCCTCTCCCTCATCCTCCTGCCTCTCCCTCATCCTCCTGCCTCTCCCTCATCCTCCTGCCTCTCCCTCACCCTCCTGCCTCTCCCTCATCCTCCTGCCTCTCCCTCACCCTCCTGCCTCTCCCTCACCCTCCTGCCTCTCCCTCACCCTTCTGTCTCTCCCTCCTCTCCCTGTCTCTCCCTCTCCCTGCCTCTCCCTCATCCTCCTGCCTCTCCCTCATCCTCCTGCCTCTCCTCACCCTCCTGCCTCTCCCTCACCCTCCTGCCTCTCCCTCACCCTCCTGCCTCTCCCTCACCCTCCTGCCTCTCCCTCACCCTCCTGCCTCTCCCTCATCCTCCTGCCTCTCCCTCATCCTCCTGCCTCTCACTCCACCCTCCTGCCTCTCCCTCATCCTCCTGCCTCTCCCTCATCCTCCTGCCTCTCCCTCATCCTCCTGCCTCTCCCTCACCCTCCTGTCTCTCTCCTCCTCTCCCTGCCTCTCCCTCACCCTCCTGTCTCTCCCTGCCTCTCCCTCATCCTCCTGTCTCTCTCCTCCTCTCCCTGTCTCTCCCTCTCCCTGCCTCTCCCTCATCCTCCTGCCTCTCCCTCATCCTCCTGCCTCTCCCTCATCCTCCTGCCTCTCCCTCACCCTCCTGCCTCTCCCTCACCCTCCTGCCTCTCCCTCACCCTCCTGCCTCTCCCTGCCTCTCCCTCCTGTCTCTCCCTGCCTCTCCCTCACCCTTCTGTCTCTCCCTCCTCTCCCTGTCTCTCCCTCTCCCTGCCTCTCCCTCATCCTCCTGCCTCTCCCTCATCCTCCTGCCTCTCCCTCATCCTCCTGCCTCTCCCTCATCCTCCTGCCTCTCCCTCACCCTCCTGCCTCTCCCTCACCCTCCTGCCTCTCCCTCACCCTCCTGCCTCTCCCTCACCCTCCTGCCTCTCCCTCACCCTCCTGCCTCTCCCTCATCCTCCTGCCTCTCCCTCATCCTCCTGCCTCTCACTCACCCTCCTGCCTCTCCCTCATCCTCCTGCCTCTCCCTCATCCTCCTGCCTCTCCCTCACCCTCCTGTCTCTCTCCTCCTCTCCCTGCCTCTCCCTCACCCTCCTGTCTCTCCCTGCCTCTCCCTCATCCTCCTGTCTCTCTCCTCCTCTCCCTGTCTCTCCCTCTCCCTGCCTCTCCCTCATCCTCCTGCCTCTCCCTCATCCTCCTGCCTCTCCCTCATCCTCCTGCCTCTCCCTCACCCTCCTGCCTCTCCCTCACCCTCCTGCCTCTCCCTCACCCTCCTGCCTCTCCCTGCCTCTCCCTCACCCTCCTGTCTCTCCCTGCCTCTCCCTCATCCTCCTGTCTTTCTCCTCATCTCCCTATCTCTCCCTCACCCTCCTGCCTCTCCCTGTCTCTCCCTCACCCTCCTGCCTCTCCCTCACCCTCCTGTCTCTCCCTGCCTCTCCCTCATCCTCCTGTCTCTCTCCTCCTCTCCCTGTCTCTCCCTCATCCTCCTGCCTCTCCCTCACCCTCCTACCTCTCCCTCATCCTCCTGCCTCTCCCTCATCCTCCTGCCTCTCCCTCATCCTCCTGCCTCTCCCTCACCCTCCTGCCTCTCCCTCACCCTCCTGCCTCTCCCTCACCCTCCTGCCTCTCCCTCACCCTCCTGCCTCTCCCTCACCCTCCTGTCTCTCCCTCCTCTCCCTGTCTCTCCCTCTCCCCTGCCTCTCCTCATCCTCCTGCCTCCCCTCATCCTCCTGCACTCTCCCTCATCCTCCTGCCTCTCCCTCATCCCTCCTGCCTCTCCCTCATCCTCCTGCCTCTCCCTCATCCTCCTGCCTCTCCCTCACCCTCCTGTCTCTCTCCTCCTCTCTCCCTGCCTCTCCCGCTCACCCTCCTGTCTCTCCCTGCCTCTCCCTCATCCTCCTGTCTCTCTCCTCCTCTCCCTGTCTCTCCCTCTCCCTGCCTCTCCCTCATCCTCCTGCCTCTCCCTCATCCTCCTGCCTCTCCCTCATCCTCCTGCCTCTCCCTCATCCTCCTGCCTCTCCTCACCCTCCTGCCTCTCCCTCACCCTCCTGCCTCTCCCTCACCCTCCTGCCTCTCCCTGCCTCTCCCTCACCCTCCTGTCTCTCCCTGCCTCCCCTCATCCTCCTGTCTTTCTCCTCATCTCCCTGTCTCTCCCACACCCTCCTGCCTCTCCCTGTCTCTCCCCCTCACCCTCCTGCCTCCCCTCACCCTCCTGTCTCTCCCTGCCTCTCCCTCATCCTCCTGTCTCTCCTCCTCTCCCTGTCTCTCCCTCATCCTCCTTACCTCCCTCCCCTCCTGCCTCTCCTCATCCCTCCTGCCTCTCCCTCACCCTCCTGCCTCTCCTCACCCTCCTGCCTCTCCCTCACCCTCCTGCCTCTCCCTCCTCTCCCTGCCTCTCCCTCATCCTCCTGCCTCTCCCTCATCCTCCTGCCTCTCCCTCATCCTCCTGCCTCTCCCTCATCCTCCTGCCTCTCCCTCATCCTCCTGCCTCTCCCTCACCCTCCTGCCTCTCCTCACCCTCCTGCCTCTCCCTCACCCTCCTGCCTCACCCTCACCCTCCTGCCTCACCCTCACCCTCCTGCCTCTCCCTCACCCTCCTGCCTCTCCCTCACCCTCCTGCCTCTCCCTCACCCTCCTGCCTCTCCCTCACCCTCCTGCCTCTCCCTCATCCTCCTGCCTCTCCCTCATCCTCCTGCCTCTCCCTCATCCTCCTGCCTCTCCCTCACCCTCCTCCTGCCTCTCCCTCACCCTCCTGCCTCTCCCTCACCCTCCTGCCTCTCCCTCCTCCCCTCCCTGCCTCTCCCTCACCCTCCTGTCTCTCTCCTCCTCTCCCTGCCTCTCCCTCATCCTCCTGCCTCTCCCTCATCCTCCTGCCTCTCCCTCATCCTCCTGCCTCTCCCTCATCCTCCTGCCTCTCCCTCATCCTCCTGCCTCTCCCTCACCCTCCTGTCTCTCTCCTCCTCTCCCTGCCTCTCCCTCATCCTCCTGCCTCTCTCCTCCTCTCCCTGCCTCTCCCTCATCATCCTGTCTCTCTCCTCCTCTCCCTGCCTCTCCCTCACCCCCTGCCTCTCCCTCATCCTCCTGCCTCTCTCCTCCTCTCCCTGCCTCTCCCTCATCATCCCCTGTCTCTCTCCTCCTCTCCCTGCCTCTCCCCCTCACCCCCTGCCTCTCCCTCATCCCCCTGCCTCTCTCCTCATCCTCCTGCCTCTCCCTCCTTTTTATATCTCCCTCACCACCCCATCTCCCTTTCTACCGAGGAGTTAACACTTATCTTTCTTTGCCAGAGCTCAGACCTCACAGAGAGACCTCACACCCTCACACCTCACTGAGAGCTCAGAACACTGTCCAAATCAGACATGCATGACAAATCCCCAGAGCTTTGTATTTCCAATAAAAGGCTGTGTAAAACACAACGTCAGACAAGAGAGCTTGAAGAGACGGGGAGTTAGACAACAACCTTTACTGACATGCTTTAGAGACATCGCTCAGCTTGTTGTCAAGGTTATCTAGAGGGGACTGTTGCTAGGGTCGAGGAAGACCCTCCTGAGAGGTCAAAGAATTTGAAATTCGCATGTATGTTTTCTACGCATGCACACAACCATCCTCCCCCCTCCTACCTTCGCCCTTCTACCCTCCTATCCTCCCCCCTCATACCTTTGCCCTTCTACCCTCCTATCCTCCCCCCTCATACCTTCGCACTCCTACCCTCCTATCCTCCCCCCTCCTACCTTCGCCCTCCTATCCTCCCCGCTCCTACCTTCCCCTACCCCCTATGGTCCCTGGTCCCCTACGGTCCCCTACCTCCTATGGTCCCTAGTCCCCTACGGTCCCTAGTCCCCTACGGTCCCTAGTCCCCTACGGTCCCTCGTCCCCTACGGTCCCCTACGGTCCCTAGTCCCCTACGGTCCCGAGTCCCCTACGGTCCCCTACCTCCTATGGTCCCTCGTCCCCTACGGTCCCTCGTCCCTTACGGTCCCTCGTCCCCTACGGTCCCTCGTCCCTTACGGTCCCTCGTCCCCTACGGTCCCTCGTCCCCTACGGTCCCTCGTCCCCTACCCTCTATGGTCCCTCGTTCCCTTCGGTCCCTGGTCCCCTACCCCCTATGGTCCCTCGTTCCCTAGTTGTGGCCCATCCTCTATAACTACAGCTGTAAAGCATGTTTTTATTAATATGCTGTCCACACTGTCACTTACACACACAGGACTCTGGTACTGGAACTAGAAACACCAGCATTACTACACTGTTGGAGCTAGGAACACCAGCATTACTACACTGTTGTCGCTAGAAACACCAGCATTACTACACTGTTGGAGCTAGAAACACCAGCATTACTACACTGTTGGAGCTAGAAACACCAGCATGACCACACTGTTGGAGCTAGAAACACCAGCATTACTACACTGTTGGAGCTAGAAACACCAGCATTACTACACTGTTGGAGCTAGAAACACCAGCATTACTACACTGTTGGAGCTAGAAACACCAGCATTACTACACTGTTGGAGCTAGAAACACCAGCATTACTACACTGTTGGAGCTAGAAACACCAGCATTACTACACTGTTGGAGCTAGAAACACCAGCATGACCACACTGTTGGAGCTAGAAACACCAGCATTACTACACTGTTGGAGCTAGAAACACCAGCATTACTACACTGTTGTCGCTAGAAACACCAGCATTACTACACTGTTGTCGCTAGAAACACCAGCATTACTACACTGTTGTCGCTAGAAACACCAGCATTACTACACTGTTGTCGCTAGAAACACCAGCATTACTACACTGTTGTCGCTAGAAACACCAGCATTACTACACTGTTGTCGCTAGAAACACCAGCATTACTACACTGTTGTCGCTAGAAACACCAGCATTACTACACTGTTGTCGCTAGAAACACCAGCATTACTACACTGTTGTCGCTAGAAACACCAGCATTACTACACTGTTGGAGATAAACACCAGCATTACTGCACTGTTGGAGCTAGAAACACCAGCATTACTACACTGTTGGAGCTAGAAACACCAGCATTACTACACTGTTGGAGCTAGAAACACCAGCATTACTGGTGCACCTGCGATAACATCTGAGTGAAGCAGGGGTCTAAGGCACTGCATCCCAGTGCAAGAGGTCTCACTACAGTCCCTGGTTCGGATCCAGGCAGTATCACACACTGCCCAGCGTCGTCCAGGTTTTAGCCGGAGTAGGACATCTTTGTAAATAAGAATTTGTTCTTAACAGACTTGCCTTGTTAAATAAAGGCTAAAAAAAAAAAAAAATGAAATAGGTAAGCGACCAATTAAATGTGATTATGAAGTAGTACACTAGATAGGGAATCGGGCGCCATGTGGGACTCATCCCAAGTCCCTGATAGAAGACCGGTACGTTCACAGGGAACAAAGGAGATTCAGTCTTCAGTATGTATCTAAGATCTCTGACATGTCATGGTTGTCTTCAGTATGTGTCTAAGATCTCTGACATGTCATGGTTGTCTTCAGTATGTATCTAAGATCTCTGACATGTCATGGTTGTCTTCAGTATGTATCTAAGATCTCTGACATGTCATGGTTGTATGGTTGTCTTCAG
>NC_088213.1:10039071-10141571 GCF_036934945.1 Oncorhynchus masou masou | reverse complement strand
CTCCTCCTCAACCTCTCCTCTCCTCCTCAACCTCCCCTCTCCACCTCAACCTCCCATCTCCACCTCAACCTCCTCTCTCCTCTCCTCCTCAACCTCCTCTCTCCTCCTCAACCTCCTCTCTCCACCTCAACCTCCTCTCTCCACCTCAACCTCCTCTCTCCACCTCAACCTCCTCTTCCCTCTCCTCAACCTCCTCCTCAACCTCATCTCCCCTCCTCTCTCCCCTCTCCTCTCAACCTCCTCTCTCCTCTCCACTCCTCAACCTCCTCTCAACCTCCTCCACTCTCCTCAACTTCCTCTCTCCTTTCAACCTCCTCCACTCTCCTCCTCAACCTCCTCCACTCTCCTCCTCAACCTCCTCCACTCTCCTCCTCAACCTCTCTCCTCCTCAACCTCTCTCCTCCTCAACCTCTCTCCTCCTCAACCTCTCTCCTCCTCAACCTCTCTCCTCCTCAACCTCCTCTCCTCAACCTCCTCTCCTCAACCTCCTCTCCTCAACCTCCCTCTCTTCAACCTCCTCTCCCCTCTCTTCAACCTCCTCTCCCCTCTCTTCAACCTCCTCTCCCCAACCTCCTCTCCCCTCTCCTCTCAACCTCCTCTCCACTCCTCAACCTCCTCTCCACTCCTCTCCTCAACCTCCTCCACTCTCCTCAACCTCCTCCACTCTCCTCAACCTCCTCAACCACTGCCACTCTCCACAACCTCCTCTCCCCTCTCTTCAACCTCCTCTCCCCTCTCTTCAACCTCCTCTCCCCAACCTCCTCTCCCCTCTCCTCTCAACCTCCTCTCCACTCCTCAACCTCCTCTCCACTCCTCTCCTCAACCTCCTCCACTCTCCTCAACCTCCTCCACTCTCCTCAACCTCCTCAACCACTGCCACTCTCCACAACCTCCTCTCCACTCCTCCCCGGTTGTGTGTTTGTGATAAATTGACTTTACAGATTCTGTGTAGTCAGCAGACACTATCACCACCAACACAACTCATACCTACCCAGCCCAGTGCAGCCCTACCCAGCCCACTGTAGCCCTACCCAGCCCAATCCACTGTAGCCCTACCCAGCCCACTGTAGCCTTACCCCGCCCATCGGAGCCCTACCCAGCCCATCGTAGCCCGACCCAACCCAATCCACTGTAGCCCTACCCAGCCCAGTGTAGCCCTACCCAACCCACTGTAGCCCTACCCAACCCACTGTAGCCCTACCCAGCCCAGTGTAGCCCTACCCAGCCCACTGTAGCCCTACCCAACCCACTGTAGCCCTACCCAACCCACTATAGCCCTAACCAACCCACTATAGCCCTACCTAGCCCAGTGTAGCCCTACCTAGCCCAGTGTATCCCTACCCAGCCCAGTGTAGCCCTACCCAGCCCAGCCCACTATGTGTTTCTCTGGAGGTAGAGAGAGACTGGGGAGATACAGTGTTTCTCTGGAGGTAGAGAGGGACTGGGGAGATACAGTGTTTCTCTGGAGGTAGAGAGGGACTGGGGAGATACAGTGTTTCTCTGGAGGTAGAGAGGGACTGGGGAGATACAGTGTTTCTCTGGAGGTAGAGAGGGACTGGGGAGATACAGTGTTTCTCTGGAGGTAGAGAGGGACTGGGGAGATACAGTGTTTCTCTGGAGGTAGAGAGGGACTGGGGAGATACAGTGTTTCTCTGGAGGTAGAGAGGGACTGGAGAGATACAGTGTTTCTCTGGAGGTAGAGAGGGACTGGGGAGATACCGTGTTTCTCTGGAGGTAGAGAGGGACTGGGGAGATACAGTGTTTCTCTGGAGGTAGAGAGGGACTGTATGTGTTTCTCTGGAGGTAGAGAGGTACTGGGGAGATACAGTGTTTCTCTGGAGGTAGAGAGGGACTGGGGAGATACAGTGTTTCTCTGGAGGTAGAGAGAGACTGGGGAGATACAGTGTTTCTCTGGAGGTAGAGAGAGACTGGGAGATACAGTGTTTCTCTGGAGGTAGAGAGAGACTGAGAGATACAGTGTTTCTCTGGAGGTAGAGAGGGACTGGGGAGATACAGTGTTTCTCTGAAGGTAGAGAGAGACTGGGGAGATACAGTGTTTCTCTGGAGGTAGAGAGAGACTGGGGAGATACAGTGTTTCTCTGGAGGTAGAGAGGGACTGGGGAGATACAGTGTTTCTCTGGAGGTAGAGAGAGACTGGGGAGATACAGTGTTTCTCTGGAGGTAGAGAGAGACTGGGGAGATACAGTGTTTCTCTGGAGGTAGAGAGAGACTGGGGAGATACAGTGTTTCTCTGGAGGTAGAGAGAGACTGGGGAGATACAGTGTTTCTCTGGAGGTAGAGAGAGACTGGGGAGATACAGTGTTTCTCTGGAGGTAGAGAGAGACTGGGGAGATACAGTGTTTCTCTGGAGGTAGAGAGGGACTGGGGAGATACAGTGTTTCTCTGGAGGTAGAGAGGGACTGGGGAGATACAGTGTTTCTCTGGAGGTAGAGAGAGACTGGGGAGATACAGTGTTTCTCTGGAGGTAGAGAGGGACTGGAGAGATACAGTGTTTCTCTGGAGGTAGAGAGACTGGAGAGATACAGTGTTTCTCTGGAGGTAGAGAGGGACTGGGGAGATACAGTGTTTCTCTGGAGGTAGAGAGGGACTGGGGAGATACAGTGTTTCTCTGGAGGTAGAGATGTATTGGGGAGATACAGTGTTTCTCTGGAGGTAGAGAGGTACTGGAGAGATACAGTGTTTCTCTGGAGGTAGAGAGGGACTGGGGAGATACAGTGTTTCTCTGGAGGTAGAGAGGGACTGGGGAGATACAGTGTTTCTCTGGAGGTAGAGAGAGACTGGGGAGATACGGTATGTGTTTCTCTGGAGGTAGAGAGGGACTGGGGAGATACAGTGTTTCTCTGGAGGTAGAGAGGGACTGGGGAGATACAGTGTTTCTCTGGAGGTAGAGAGGGACTGGGGAGATACAGTGTTTCTCTGGAGGTAGAGAGGGACTGGGGAGATACAGTGTTTCTCTAGAGGTAGAGAGAGACTGGAGAGATACAGTGTTTCTCTGGAGGTAGAGAGGGACTGGAGAGATACAGTGTTTCTCTGGAGGTAGAGAGGGACTGGGGAGATACCGTGTTTCTCTGGAGGTAGAGAGGGACTGGGGAGATACAGTGTTTCTCTGGAGGTAGAGAGGGACTGTATGTGTTTCTCTGGAGGTAGAGAGGTACTGGGGAGATACAGTGTTTCTCTGGAGGTAGAGAGGGACTGGGGAGATACAGTGTTTCTCTGGAGGTAGAGAGAGACTGGGGAGATACAGTGTTTCTCTGGAGGTAGAGAGAGAGAATGAGAGAGAGAGAGAGAGAGAGGTCACAATCAGATGAGCTCCTGCATTTTTCAGCATTTTCTTTAAAAAAGATAGATTAGGAGTTAGATAAACTTGGATTTTTTGTCAGGAACACATACTGGATTCTACCCTCTACAACATAACCCCCACTTCAAATCAAAACTTAAAACCTACAACCTGATTTTGGACGGAATTACGGAATCACCTGGAAGGTTCACAACTACCAAGATTTATTTCTCTATACAGCAAATTCTCTGGAAAACAACAGAAACCTGAAAACCCCATCCAACCTGGAACTGAGTGAGTAATGCTTAGTCTGAAACTATATATTTAAAAGCCAAAAGCCAAGAAGAAAAATACACAACATTACTTTATAAGGACTGAATTCTAACATAATTCTGCCAAGCTTGATACAGCTTCAACTAGCACTGACGTGTCAAGTGAGAGGTGTCAAAGCCCATTAGCCCAACAATGGCAGGAGAGTCACACAGTCTACCCCAACCAAATGGAGAGGCCTTAGAGGCTCCCTCCCGCTGTTCAGAGGTAATTAAAATACAGTACCCTTTGCATGTAAAGAATGATAAGTCAAGAAAAGATTACAAAATGAAGCTCCTTATGGAAAATCAAGAGACACTTTTTGCTGACTATTACAAAAATGGGAACATCAGCAACCTTATCTTCCACACAAACCATCCCCTGGCATGGCACAGTGCTATATTAGCACACTACCCCTTTGTTAAGAGAGGGGGTTAACGAGGGCTGGAAACTCAGAATACTTGATAACGAGGACTCTGAGTCAAGCAATATAAATATCTATAAGTCCGGAACAGTAATTGTACAGAATAACACCAAACAGTTTCAGCTGGACTTTCACCTAATCAAAGAATTAGCCCAGCAGGAGAAGCTCTCCCTTGATAAAGATACCCCCACACCGAGTGGGTCAGACCAGACCTCTTCACTATGTAACCCCACAGACGAGCAACCCCCAGCGGAGAGTCAACCTCCCAGCACAGATTACCACACCCTCATTGAAATGAAAGACAAATTCACCCAGCTGGAGATAAGGCAGGTGGAGCTGGAACAGCAGGTGATCACACTTCAGTCAGCACAGACCCAGACAACAGCCCAGCAAAACAACAGCCCCTTAACCAGACCAGGAGAGCTGGAGGTGGACAGAGACATATCTGCACTTTGGACAGTGGTGAGACAAATACAACAGGAGAAAGAGGAGCAGAACAGGCAACTAGAGGAGAGTATCAGACTGCTGGTGGAGGAGAGGTTGAGGGGGATGGAGGAGAAGGTGAGGGGATGGAGGAGAGGTTGAGGGGGATGGAGGAGAGGGTGAGGGGACGGCGTGTGACAGAGAACAACCCACTAGAGAGGTGGCCACCCCCACAGAGAAGCCAGCAGAACAGCCCACCTCAGCACCCAACAAAAATCTCGACATCACAGCAGAACAGACAAATGAAGAACCCCAAGCCCAGCGGCTCTCACCCCCTGAGCACCCCCTGTCAGCCACCCTGATAGCCCTTCTGACAACCCCCCACTCCCACTGAGGACAAACACAAGACACAGATTGTACTACTGATGGACTCAAATGGGAAATATATAGAAGAAAAAAACTTTTCCCAAACACAGTGTGTCTAAACTCTGGTGTCCAAACACCCAGAGCGCCATAGACCTTCTGTCTGAGGCCAAACTAGGCTCACCCAGCCACATAATAATACACACAGGCACAAACGACCTAAGGGCCCAGCAGGAAAGAGTGGCCACAGCACTGAAGGGAGTGATTGAAAAGGCTTCTTCTACTTTCCCCAACGCACAAGTGGTTATCTCCACCCTGCTACCACGAAAAGACTTCCACCCTGCCACAATACAGCGGGTAAACGCAAGTATTTCCCGTGACTGTGCCTCAAAACCAAACGTTTTCCTGGCCCACCACTCCACCCTGGACTTGAACAGCCTCTATGACCAGGTCCACCTCTACAAGGCAGCAGTGCCCATCTTTGCCCGAACTCTAAAGGACATCGCTCTCAAACGTATCCCCAACACTTCACACAGGAGCAACAGATCAATAGACACCCCACCCAGACCAGCGAGACACCCTCCCAGACCTGCAGGACCCCCCTGGACCTACACATAGAGGACCCACGCCAAGAGGAATTACATCCAGACCACCGCACACCCAGACACATCCACACCCCTACCCCAACCAATCAACACCCCCCACGTCAATCATGCCCACACCCCATTTAGGCCCCCTCAGATCAGACCTATGCCACTCCTGCCCACCCCATGCACCCCACCCCCGCAAAGAGGGCCTCAACATGGAAGCCACACATACGCCCAGGTAGTGAGCGGGCAAACAGTCCCAACCCCCACTCTCACACTCGCCCAAGCCAATGGCATGTACCAGATGCTCAGCAGGCTCTGCTCACACTTACTGGCCTGAGGCCAAACCACGACCAACAAACATTGGACACTTTATGGAACAAAAAGCCTTTACTATTTCATCCTGGAATATCCAAGGCCTGAGGTCATCTGCCTTTGGCCTGAAGAGCAGAAACCCGGACTTCACCAAAGAAATCGGTAATACAGACATTGTCATCTTGCAAGAAACCTGGTATAGAGGAGACAGACCCACTGGATGCCCTCTAGGTTACAGAGAGCTGGTAGTCCCATCCACCAAACTACCAGGTGTGAAACAGGGAAGGGACTCAGGGGGTATGCTAATTTGGTATAGAGCAGACCTAACTCACTCCATTAAATTAATCAAAACAGGAACATTCTACATTTGGCTAGAAATTCAAAAAGAAATTATCCTAACAGAGAAAAATGTCCTCCTGTGTGCTACCTATATCCCCCCACTAGAATCCCCATATTTTAATGAAGACAGCTTCTCCATCCTGGAGGGGGAAATCAACCATTTCCAGGCCCAGGGACATGTACTAGTCTGTGGTGACCTAAATGCCAGAACCGGACAAGAACCTGACACCCTCAGCACACAGGGGGACAAACACCTGCCTGGAGGTGACAGCATCCCTCCCCGTATGCCCCCTAGGCACAACTATGACAACATAACCAACAAAAACGGGTCACAACTCCTGCAGCTCTGTCGCACGCTGGGTATGTACATAGTCAATGGTAGGCTTCGAGGGACCCCTATGGTAGGTACACCTATAGCTCATCTCTTGGCAGTAGTACTGTAGACTACTTTATCACTGACCTCAACCCAGAGTCTCTCAGAGCGTTCACAGTCAGCCCACTGACACCCCTATCAGACCACAGCAAAATCACAGTCTACCTAAACAGAGCAATACTCAATCATGAGGCATCAAAGCCAAAGGAACTGAGTAACATTAAGAAATGCTATGGATGGAAGGAATGCAGTTTGGAAACCTACCAAAAAACAATTAGGCAACAAGAAATTCAATCCCTTTTAGACAATTTCCTGGGTAAAACGTTCCACTGCAATAGTGAAGGTGTAAACTTGGCAGTAGAAAATCTTAATAGTATATTTGACCTCTCAGCTTCCCTATCAAATCTAAAAATCTCAAATAGAAAACCGAAGAAAATTAACAACAATGACAAATGGTTTGATGAAGAATGCAAAATTCTAAGAAAGAAATTGAGAAACCTGTCCAACCAAAAACATAGAGACCCGGAAAACCTGAGTCTACGCCTTCACTATGGTGAATCACTAAAACAATACAGAAATACACTACGGAAAAAGAAGGAACAGCATGTCAGAAATCAGCTCAATGTAATTGAAGAATCCATAGACTCTAACCACTTCTGGGAAAATTGGAAAACACTAAACAAACAACAACACGAAGAATTATCTATCCAAAATGGAGATGTATGGGTAAACCACTTCTCCAATCTTTTGGCTCTATAACAAAGAATAAAGAGCAAAAACATATACATGATCAAATACAGATCTTAGAATCAACTATTAAAGACTACCAGAACCCACTGGATTCTCCAATAACATTGAATGAGTTACAGGACAAAATAAAAACCCTCCAACCCAAAAAGGCCTGTGGTGTTGATGGTATCCTCAATGAAATGATCAAATATACAGACAACAAATTCCAATTGGCTATACTAAAACTCTTTAACATCATCCTTAGCTCTGGCATCTTCCCCAATATTTGGAACCAAGGACTGATCACCCCAATCCACAAAAATGGAGACAAATTTGACCCCAATAACTACCGTGGAATATGCGTCAACAGTAACCTTGGGAAAATCCTCTGCATTATCATTAACAGCAGACTCGTACACTTCCTCAATGAAAACAATGTACTGAGCAAATGTCAAATTGGCTTTTTACCAAATTACCGTACAACAGACCATGTATTCACCCTGCACACCCTAATTGACAACCAAACAAACCAAAACAAAGGCAAAGTCTTCTCATGCTTTGTTGATTTCAAAAAAAGCCTTCGACTCAATTTGGCATGAGGGTCTGCTATACAAACTGTTGGAAAGTGGTGTTGGGGGTAAAACATACGACATCATAAAATCCATGTACACAAACAACAAGTGTGCGGTTAAAATTGGCAAAAACACACACATTTCTTCACACAGGGTCGTGGGTTAGACAGGGATGCAGCTTAAGCCCCACCCTCTTCAACATATATATCAACGAACTGGCGCGGGCACTAGAAAAGTCTGCAGCACCCGGCCTCACCCTACTAGAATCTGAAGTCAAATGTCTGCTGTTTGCTGATGATCTGGTGCTTCTGTCACCAACCAAGGAGGGCCTACAGCAGCACCTAGATCTCATGCACAGATTCTGTCAGACCTGGGCCCTGACAGTAAATCTCAGTAAGACCAAAATAATGGTGTTCCAAAAAGGTCCAGTCACCAGGACCACAAATACAAATTCCATCTAGACACTGTTGCCCTAGAGCACACAAAAACTATACATACCTTGGCCTAAACATCAGCGCCACAGGTAACTTCCACAAAGCTGTGAACGATCTGAGAGACAAGGCAAGAAGGGCATTCTATGCCATCAAAAGGAACATAAATTTCAACATACCAATTAGGATTTGGCTAAAAATACTTGAATCAGTCATAGAGCCCATTGCCCTTTATGGTTGTGAGGTCTGGGGTCCGCTCACCAACCAAGACTTCACAAAATGGGACAAACACCAAATTGAGACTCTGCACGCAGAATTCTGCAAAAATATCCTCAGTGTACAACGTAGAACACCAAATAATGCATGCAGAGCAGAATTAGGCCGATACCCACTAATTATCAAAATCCAGAAAAGAGCAGTTAAATTCTATAACCACCTAAAAGGAAGCGATTCCCAAACCTTCCACAACAAAGCCATCACCTACAGAGAGATGAACCTGGAGAAGAGTCCCCTAAGCAAGCTGGTCCTGGGGCTCTGTTCACAAACACACCCTACAGAGCCCCATGACAGCAGCACAATTAGACCCAACCAAATCATGAGAAAACAAAAAGATAATTACTTGACACACTGGAAAGAATTAACAAAAAAACAGAGCAAACTAGAATGCTATTTGGCCCTACACAGAGAGTACACAGCGGCAGAATACCTGACCACTGTGACTGACCCAAAATTAAGGAAAGCTTTGACTATGTACAGACTCAGCGAGCATAGCCTTGCTATTGAGAAAGGCCGACGTAGGCAGACATGGCTCTCAAGAGAAGACAGGCTATGTGCTCACTGCCCACAAAATGAGGTGGAAACTGAGCTGCACTTCCTAACCTCCTGCCCAATGTATGACCATATTAGGGAGACATATTTCCTCAGATTACACAGATCCACAAAGAATTCGAAAACAAATCCAATTTTGAAAACTCCCATATCTACTGGGTGAAATTCCACAGTGTGCCATCAGAGCAGCAAGATTTGTGACCTGTTGCCACGAGAAAAGGGCAACCAGTGAAGAACACGCACCATTGTAAATACAACACATATCTATGCTTATTTATTTTATCTTGTGTCCTTTACCATTTGCACATTGTAAAAACACTGTATATATATATATATATAATATGACATTTGTAATGTCTTTATTGTTTTGAAACTTCTGTATGTGTGATGTCTACTGTTATTTTTTATTGTTTATTTCACTTTATATATTATATACCTTACTTGCTTTGGCAATGTTAACACATGTTTCCCATGCCAATAAAGCCCCTTGAATTGAATTGAATTGAATTGAATTGAATTGAATTGAATTGAGAGACTGGGGAGATACAGTGTTTCTCTGGAGGTAGAGAGAGACTGGGGAGATACAGTGTTTCTCTGGAGGTAGAGAGAGACTGGGGAGATACAGTGTTTCTCTGGAGGTAGAGAGGGACTGGGGAGATACAGTGTTTCTCTGGAGGTAGAGAGAGACTGGGGAGATACAGTGTTTCTCTGGAGGTAGAGAGAGACTGGGGAGATAGTGTTTCTCTGGAGGTAGAGAGAGACTGGGGAGATACAGTGTTTCTCTGGAGGTAGAGAGAGACTGGGGAGATACAGTGTTTCTCTGGAGGTAGAGAGAGACTGGGGAGATAGTGTTTCTCTGGAGGTAGAGAGAGACTGGGGAGAGACGGTATGTGTTTCTCTGGAGGTAGAGAGAGACTGGGGAGATACAGTGTTTCTCTGGAGGTAGAGAGAGACGGTATGTGTTTCTCTGGAGGTAGAGAGAGACTGGGGAGATACAGTGTTTCTCTGGAGGTAGAGAGAGACTGGGGAGATACAGTGTTTCTCTGGAGGTAGAGAGAGACTGGGGAGATACAGTGTTTCTCTGGAGGTAGAGAGGGACTGGGGAGATACAGTGTTTCTCTGGAGGTAGAGAGGGACTGGGGAGATACAGTGTTTCTCTGGAGGTAGAGAGGGACTGGGGAGATACAGTGTTTCTCTGGAGGTAGAGAGAGACGGTATGTGTTTCTCTGGAGGTAGAGAGGGACTGGGGAGATACAGTGTTTCTCTGGAGGTAGAGAGGGACTGGGGAGATACAGTGTTTCTCTGGAGGTAGAGAGGGACTGGGGAGATACAGTGTTTCTCTGGAGGTAGAGAGAGACTGGGGAGATACAATGTTTCTCTGGAGGTAGAGAGAGACTGGGGAGATACAGTGTTTCTCTGGAGGTAGAGAGAGACGGTATGTGTTTCTCTGGAGGTAGAGAGGGACTGGGGAGATACAGTGTTTCTCTGGAGGTAGAGAGGGACTGGGGAGATACAGTGTTTCTCTGGAGGTAGAGAGGGACTGGGGAGATACAGTGTTTCTCTGGAGGTAGAGAGGGACGGTATGTGTTTCTCTGGAGGTAGAGAGAGACGGTATGTGTTTCTCTGGAGGTAGAGAGGGACTGGGGAGATACAGTGTTTCTCTGGAGGTAGAGAGAGACTGGGGAGATACAGTGTTTCTCTGGAGGTAGAGAGGGACTGGGGAGATACAGTGTTTCTCTGGAGGTAGAGAGAGACTGGGGAGATACGGTATGTGTTTCTCTGGAGGTAGAGAGGGACTGGGGAGATACGGTGTTTCTCTGGAGGTAGAGAGGGACTGGGGAGATACGGTATGTGTTTCTCTGGAGGTAGAGAGGGACTGGAGAGATACAGTGTTTCTCTGGAGGTAGAGAGAGACTGGGGAGATACAGTGTTTCTCTGGAGGTAGAGAGGGACTGGGGAGATACAGTGTTTCTCTGGAGGTAGAGAGGGACTGGGGAGATACAGTGTTTCTCTGGAGGTAGAGAGGGACTGGGGAGATACAGTGTTTCTCTGGAGGTAGAGAGGGACTGGGGAGAGAGACTGGGGGCCCAGTCAAAACTGTTCGCTGCTCTGGCCCCCCAATGGTGGAACAAACTCCCTCACGACGCCAGGACAGCGGAGTCAATCACCACCTTCCGGAGACACCTGAAACCCCACCTCTTCAAGGAATACCTAGGATAGGATAAGTAATCCTTCTCACCACCCCCCCCCCCCCCCCTTAATGACTTAGATGCACTATTGTAAAGTGGCTGTTCCACTGGATGTCAGAAGGTGAATTCACCAATTTGTAAGTCGCTCTGGATAAGAGCGTCTGCTAAATGACTTAAATGTAAATGTAAATGTGAGATACAGTGTTTCTCTGGAGGTAGAGAGAGACTGGGGAGATACAGTGTTTCTCTGGAGGTAGAGAGGGACTGGGGAGATACAGTGTTTCTCTGGAGGTAGAGAGGGACTGGGGAGATACAGTGTTTCTCTGGAGGTAGAGAGGGACTGGGGAGATACAGTGTTTCTCTGGAGGTAGAGAGAGACTGGGGAGATAGTGTTTCTCTGGAGGTAGAGAGAGACTGGGGAGAGACGGTATGTGTTTCTCTGGAGGTAGAGAGAGACTGGGGAGATACAGTGTTTCTCTGGAGGTAGAGAGAGACGGTATGTGTTTCTCTGGAGGTAGAGAGAGACTGGGGAGATACAGTGTTTCTCTGGAGGTAGAGAGGGACTGGGGAGATACAGTGTTTCTCTGGAGGTAGAGAGAGACTGGGGAGATAGTGTTTCTCTGGAGGTAGAGAGAGACTGGAGAGATACAGTGTTTCTCTGGAGGTAGAGAGAGACGGTATGTGTTTCTCTGGAGGTAGAGAGGGACTGGGGAGATACAGTGTTTCTCTGGAGGTAGAGAGGGACTGGGGAGATACAGTGTTTCTCTGGAGGTAGAGAGGGACTGGGGAGATACAGTGTTTCTCTGGAGGTAGAGAGAGACTGGGGAGATACAGTGTTTCTCTGGAGGTAGAGAGAGACTGGGGAGATACAGTGTTTCTCTGGAGGTAGAGAGAGACTGGGGAGATACAGTGTTTCTCTGGAGGTAGAGAGGGACTGGGGAGATACAGTGTTTCTCTGGAGGTAGAGAGAGACGGTATGTGTTTCTCTGGAGGTAGAGAGGGACTGGGGAGATACAGTGTTTCTCTGGAGGTAGAGAGGGACTGGGGAGATACAGTGTTTCTCTGGAGGTAGAGAGGGACTGGGGAGATACAGTGTTTCTCTGGAGGTAGAGAGAGACTGGGAGATACAGTGTTTCTCTGGAGGTAGAGAGGGACTGGGGAGATACAGTGTTTCTCTGGAGGTAGAGAGGGACTGGAGAGATACAGTGTTTCTCTGGAGGTAGAGAGAGTCTGGAGAGATACAGTGTTTCTCTGGAGGTAGAGAGAGACTGGGGAGATACAGTGTTTCTCTGGAGGTAGAGAGAGACTGGGGAGATACAGTGTTTCTCTGGAGGTAGAGAGAGACTGGGGAGATACAGTGTTTCTCTGGAGGTAGAGAGAGACTGGGGAGATACAGTGTTTCTCTGGAGGTAGAGAGAGACTGGGGAGATACAGTGTTTCTCTGGAGGTAGAGGGACTGGGGAGATACAGTGTTTCTCTGGAGGTAGAGAGAGACTGGGGAGATACAGTGTTTCTCTGGAGGTAGAGGGACTGGGGAGATACGGTGTTTCTCTGGAGGTAGAGAGAGACTGGGGAGATACAGTGTTTCTCTGGAGGTAGAGAGGGACTGGGGAGATACAGTGTTTCTCTGGAGGTAGAGAGAGACTGGAGAGATACAGTGTTTCTCTGGAGGTAGAGAGGACTGGGGAGATACGGTATGTGTTTCTCTGGAGGTAGAGAGGGACTGGGGAGATACAGTGTTTCTCTGGAGGTAGAGAGAGACTGGGGAGATACAGTGTTTCTCTGGAGGTAGAGAGGGACTGGGGAGATACAGTGTTTCTCTGGAGGTAGAGAGGGACTGGGGAGATACAGTGTTTCTCTGGAGGTAGAGAGGGACTGGGGAGATACAGTCTTTCTCTGGAGGTAGAGAGGGACTGGGGAGATACAGTCTTTCTCTGGAGGTAGAGAGGGACTGGGGAGATACGGTATGTGTTTCTCTGGAGGTAGAGAGAGACTGGGGAGATACAGTGTTTCTCTGGAGGTAGAGAGGGACTGGAGAGATACAGTGTTTCTCTGGAGGTAGAGAGGGACTGGGGAGATATGGTATGTGTTTCTCTGGAGGTAGAGAGAGACTGGGGAGATACAGTGTTTCTCTGGAGGTAGAGAGAGACTGGGGAGATACAGTGTTTCTCTGGAGGTAGAGAGGGACTGGGGAGATACAGTGTTTCTCTGGAGGTAGAGAGAGACTGGGGAGATACAGTGTTTCTCTGGAGGTAGAGAGGGACTGGGGAGATACAGTGTTTCTCTGGAGGTAGAGAGGGACTGGGGAGATACAGTGTTTCTCTGGAGGTAGAGAGAGACTGGGGAGATACAGTGTTTCTCTGGAGGTAGAGAGAGACTGGGGAGATACAGTGTTTCTCTGGAGGTAGAGGGGACTGGGGAGATACAGTGTTTCTCTGGAGGTAGAGAGGAACTGGGAGATACAGTGTTTCTCTGGAGGTAGAGAGGGACTGGGGAGATACAGTGTTTCTCTGGAGGTAGAGAGGAACTGGGGAGATACAGTGTTTCTCTGGAGGTAGAGAGGGACTGGGGAGATACAGTGTTTCTCTGGAGGTAGAGAGAGACTGGGGAGATACAGTGTTTCTCTGGAGGTAGAGAGGGACTGGGGAGATACAGTGTTTCTCTGGAGGTAGAGAGGGACTGACTGGGGAGATACAGTGTTTCTCTGGAGGTAGAGGGGACTGGGGAGATACGGTATGTGTTTCTCTGGAGGTAGAGAGGGACTGGGGAGATACAGTGTTTCTCTGGAGGTAGAGAGAGACTGGGGAGATACAGTGTTTCTCTGGAGGTAGAGAGGACTGGGGAGATACAGTGTTTCTCTGGAGGTAGAGAGAGACTGGGGAGATACAGTGTTTCTCTGGAGGTAGAGAGGGACTGGGGAGATACAGTGTTTCTCTGGAGGTAGAGGGACTGGGGAGATACAGTGTTTCTCTGGAGGTAGAGAGGGACTGGGGAGATACAGTGTTTCTCTGGAGGTAGAGAGGGGTACTCTGGGGAGATAGGGACTGGGGAGATACAGTGTTTCTCTGGAGGTAGAGAGGGACTGGGGAGATACAGTGTTTCTCTGGAGGTAGAGAGGGACTGGGGAGATACAGTGTTTCTCTGGAGGTAGAGAGAGACTGGGGAGATACAGTGTTTCTCTGGAGGTAGAGAGGGACTGGGGAGATACAGTGTTTCTCTGGAGGTAGAGAGGGACTGGAGAGATACAGTGTTTCTCTGGAGGTAGAGAGAGTCTGGACAGTGTTTCTCTGGAGGTAGATACAGTGTTTCTCTGGAGGTAGATAGTTTCTCTGGAGGTAGAGAGAGACTGGGGAGATACAGTGTTTCTCTGGAGGTAGAGAGAGACTGGGGAGATATGGTATGTGTTTCTCTGGAGGTAGAGAGGGACTGGGGAGATACAGTGTTTCTCTGGAGGTAGAGAGAGACTGGGGAGATACAGTGTTTCTCTGGAGGTAGAGAGAGACTGGGGAGATACAGTGTTTCTCTGGAGGTAGAGGGAGACTGGGGAGATACAGTGTTTCTCTGGAGGTAGAGAGAGACTGGGGAGATACAGTGTTTCTCTGGAGGTAGAGAGACTGGGGAGATACAGTGTTTCTCTGGAGGTAGAGAGAGACTGGGGAGATACAGTGTTTCTCTGGAGGTAGAGAGAGACTGGGGAGATACAGTGTTTCTCTGGAGGTAGAGAGGGACTGGGGAGATACAGTGTTTCTCTGGAGGTAGAGAGGGACTGGGGAGATACAGTGTTTCTCTGGAGGTAGAGAGGACTGGGGAGATACAGTGTTTCTCTGGAGGTAGAGGGACTGGGGAGATACGGTGTTTCTCTGGAGGTAGAGAGAGACTGGGGAGATACAGTGTTTCTCTGGAGGTAGAGAGGGACTGGGGAGATACAGTGTTTCTCTGGAGGTAGAGAGAGACTGGAGAGATACAGTGTTTCTCTGGAGGTAGAGAGGGACTGGGGAGATACGGTATGTGTTTCTCTGGAGGTAGAGAGGGACTGGGGAGATACAGTGTTTCTCTGGAGGTAGAGAGACTGGGGAGATACAGTGTTTCTCTGGAGGTAGAGAGGGACTGGGGAGATACAGTGTTTCTCTGGAGGTAGAGAGGGACTGGGGAGATACAGTGTTTCTCTGGAGGTAGAGAGGGACTGGGGAGATACAGTCTTTCTCTGGAGGTAGAGAGGGACTGGGGAGATACAGTGTTTCTCTGGAGGTAGAGAGGGACTGGGGAGATATGGTATGTGTTTCTCTGGAGGTAGAGAGGGACTGGGGAGATACAGTCTTTCTCTGGAGGTAGAGAGGGACTGGAGAGATACAGTGTTTCTCTGGAGGTAGAGAGGGACTGGGGAGATACAGTGTTTCTCTGGAGGTAGAGAGGGACTGGGGAGATACAGTGTTTCTCTGGAGGTAGAGAGGGACTGGGGAGATACAGTGTTTCTCTGGAGGTAGAGAGAGACGGTATGTGTTTCTCTGGAGGTAGAGAGGGACTGGGGAGATACAGTGTTTCTCTGGAGGTAGAGAGGGACTGGGGAGATACAGTGTTTCTCTGGAGGTAGAGAGGGACTGGGGAGATACAGTGTTTCTCTGGAGGTAGAGAGAGACTGGGGAGATACAGTGTTTCTCTGGAGGTAGAGAGGGACTGGGGAGATACAGTGTTTCTCTGGAGGTAGAGAGGGACTGGAGAGATACAGTGTTTCTCTGGAGGTAGAGAGAGTCTGGAGAGATACAGTGTTTCTCTGGAGGTAGAGAGAGACTGGGGAGATACAGTGTTTCTCTGGAGGTAGAGAGAGACTGGGGAGATACAGTGTTTCTCTGGAGGTAGAGAGAGACTGGGGAGATACAGTGTTTCTCTGGAGGTAGAGAGAGACTGGGGAGATACAGTGTTTCTCTGGAGGTAGAGAGAGACTGGGGAGATACAGTGTTTCTCTGGAGGTAGAGAGGGACTGGGGAGATACAGTGTTTCTCTGGAGGTAGAGAGGGGACTGGGGAGATACAGTGTTTCTCTGGAGGTAGAGAGGGACTGGGGAGATACAGTGTTTCTCTGGAGGTAGAGGGACTGGGGAGATACGGTGTTTCTCTGGAGGTAGAGAGAGACTGGGGAGATACAGTGTTTCTCTGGAGGTAGAGAGGGACTGGGGAGATACAGTGTTTCTCTGGAGGTAGAGAGAGACTGGAGAGATACAGTGTTTCTCTGGAGGTAGAGAGGGACTGGGGAGATACGGTATGTGTTTCTCTGGAGGTAGAGAGGGACTGGGGAGATACAGTGTTTCTCTGGAGGTAGAGAGAGACTGGGGAGATACAGTGTTTCTCTGGAGGTAGAGAGGGACTGGGGAGATACAGTGTTTCTCTGGAGGTAGAGAGGGACTGGGGAGATACAGTGTTTCTCTGGAGGTAGAGAGGGACTGGGGAGATACAGTCTTTCTCTGGAGGTAGAGAGGGACTGGGGAGATACAGTGTTTCTCTGGAGGTAGAGAGGGACTGGGGAGATATGGTATGTGTTTCTCTGGAGGTAGAGAGGGACTGGGGAGATACAGTCTTTCTCTGGAGGTAGAGAGGGACTGGAGAGATACAGTGTTTCTCTGGAGGTAGAGAGGGACTGGGGAGATACAGTGTTTCTCTGGAGGAAGAGAGGGACTGGGGAGATACAGTGTTTCTCTGGAGGTAGAGAGAGACTGGAGAGATACAGTGTTTCTCTGGAGGTAGAGAGGGACTGGGGAGATACGGTATGTGTTTCTCTGGAGGTAGAGAGAGACTGGGGAGATACAGTGTTTCTCTGGAGGTAGAGAGGGACTGGAGAGATACAGTGTTTCTCTGGAGGTAGAGAGGGACTGGGGAGATATGGTATGTGTTTCTCTGGAGGTAGAGAGGGACTGGGGAGATACAGTCTTTCTAAGGAGGTAGAGAGAGACTGGGGAGATACAGTGTTTCTCTGGAGGTAGAGAGGGACTGGGGAGATACAGTGTTTCTCTGGAGGTAGAGAGAGACTGGGGAGATACAGTGTTTCTCTGGAGGTAGAGGGGGACTGGAGAGATACAGTGTTTCTCTGGAGGTAGAGAGGGACTGGGGAGATACAGTGTTTCTCTGGAGGTAGAGAGAGACTGGGGAGATACAGTGTTTCTCTGGAGGTAGAGAGGGACTAGGGAGATACAGTGTTTCTCTGGAGGTAGAGAGGGACTGGGGAGATACAGTGTTTCTCTGGAGGTAGAGAGAGACTGGGGAGATACAGTGTTTCTCTGGAGGTAGAGAGAGACTGGGGAGATACAGTGTTTCTCTGGAGGTAGAGGGGACTGGGGAGATACAGTGTTTCTCTGGAGGTAGAGAGGAACTGGGGAGATACAGTGTTTCTCTGGAGGTAGAGAGGGACTGGGGAGATACAGTGTTTCTCTGGAGGTAGAGAGGAACTGGGGAGATACAGTGTTTCTCTGGAGGTAGAGAGGGACTGGGGAGATACAGTGTTTCTCTGGAGGTAGAGAGAGACTGGGGAGATACAGTGTTTCTCTGGAGGTAGAGAGGGACTGGGGAGATACAGTGTTTCTCTGGAGGTAGAGAGAGACTGGGGAGATACAGTGTTTCTCTGGAGGTAGAGGGGGACTGGGGAGATACGGTATGTGTTTCTCTGGAGGTAGAGAGGGACTGGGGAGATACAGTGTTTCTCTGGAGGTAGAGAGAGACTGGGGAGATACAGTGTTTCTCTGGAGGTAGAGAGAGACTGGGGAGATACAGTGTTTCTCTGGAGGTAGAGAGAGACTGGGGAGATACAGTGTTTCTCTGGAGGTAGAGAGGGACTGGGGAGATACAGTGTTTCTCTGGAGGTAGAGAGGGACTGGGGAGATACAGTGTTTCTCTGGAGGTAGAGAGGGACTGGGGAGATACAGTGTTTCTCTGGAGGTAGAGAGAGACGGTATGTGTTTCTCTGGAGGTAGAGAGGGACTGGGGAGATACAGTGTTTCTCTGGAGGTAGAGAGGGACTGGGGAGATACAGTGTTTCTCTGGAGGTAGAGAGGGACTGGGGAGATACAGTGTTTCTCTGGAGGTAGAGAGAGACTGGGGAGATACAGTGTTTCTCTGGAGGTAGAGAGGGACTGGGGAGATACAGTGTTTCTCTGGAGGTAGAGAGGGACTGGAGAGATACAGTGTTTCTCTGGAGGTAGAGAGAGTCTGGAGAGATACAGTGTTTCTCTGGAGGTAGAGAGAGACTGGGGAGATACAGTGTTTCTCTGGAGGTAGAGAGAGACTGGGGAGATACAGTGTTTCTCTGGAGGTAGAGAGAGACTGGGGAGATACAGTGTTTCTCTGGAGGTAGAGAGACTGGGGAGATACGGTATGTGTTTCTCTGGAGGTAGAGAGGGACTGGGGAGATACAGTGTTTCTCTGGAGGTAGAGAGAGACTGGGGAGATACAGTGTTTCTCTGGAGGTAGAGAGAGACTGGGGAGATACAGTGTTTCTCTGGAGGTAGAGGAGACTGGGGAGATACAGTGTTTCTCTGGAGGTAGAGAGAGACTGGGGAGATACAGTGTTTCTCTGGAGGTAGAGAGAGACTGGGGAGATACAGTGTTTCTCTGGAGGTAGAGAGAGACTGGGGAGATACAGTGTTTCTCTGGAGGTAGAGAGAGACTGGGGAGATACAGTGTTTCTCTGGAGGTAGAGAGGGACTGGGGAGATACAGTGTTTCTCTGGAGGTAGAGAGGGACTGGGGAGATACAGTGTTTCTCTGGAGGTAGAGAGGGACTGGGGAGATACAGTGTTTCTCTGGAGGTAGAGAGGGACTGGGGAGATACAGTGTTTCTCTGGAGGTAGAGGGACTGGGGAGATACGGTGTTTCTCTGGAGGTAGAGAGAGACTGGGGAGATACAGTGTTTCTCTGGAGGTAGAGAGGGACTGGGGAGATACAGTGTTTCTCTGGAGGTAGAGAGAGACTGGAGAGATACAGTGTTTCTCTGGAGGTAGAGAGGGACTGGGGAGATACGGTATGTGTTTCTCTGGAGGTAGAGAGGGACTGGGGAGATACAGTGTTTCTCTGGAGGTAGAGAGAGACTGGGGAGATACAGTGTTTCTCTGGAGGTAGAGAGGGACTGGGGAGATACAGTGTTTCTCTGGAGGTAGAGAGGGACTGGGGAGATACAGTGTTTCTCTGGAGGTAGAGAGGGACTGGGGAGATACAGTCTTTCTCTGGAGGTAGAGAGGGACTGGGGAGATACAGTGTTTCTCTGGAGGTAGAGAGGGACTGGGGAGATATGGTATGTGTTTCTCTGGAGGTAGAGAGGGACTGGGGAGATACAGTCTTTCTCTGGAGGTAGAGAGGGACTGGAGAGATACAGTGTTTCTCTGGAGGTAGAGAGGGACTGGGGAGATACAGTGTTTCTCTGGAGGTAGAGAGGGACTGGGGAGATACAGTGTTTCTCTGGAGGTAGAGAGAGACTGGAGAGATACAGTGTTTCTCTGGAGGTAGAGAGGGACTGGGGAGATACGGTATGTGTTTCTCTGGAGGTAGAGAGAGACTGGGGAGATATGGTATGTGTTTCTCTGGAGGTAGAGAGGGACTGGGGAGATACAGTCTTTCTCTGGAGGTAGAGAGAGACTGGGGAGATACAGTGTTTCTCTGGAGGTAGAGAGGGACTGGGGAGATACAGTGTTTCTCTGGAGGTAGAGAGAGACTGGGGAGATACAGTGTTTCTCTGGAGGTAGAGGGGACTGGAGAGATACAGTGTTTCTCTGGAGGTAGAGAGGGACTGGGGAGATACAGTGTTTCTCTGGAGGTAGAGAGAGACTGGGGAGATACAGTGTTTCTCTGGAGGTAGAGAGGGACTGGGGAGATACAGTGTTTCTCTGGAGGTAGAGAGGGACTGGGGAGATACAGTGTTTCTCTGGAGGTAGAGAGAGACTGGGGAGATACAGTGTTTCTCTGGAGGTAGAGAGAGACTGGGGAGATACAGTGTTTCTCTGGAGGTAGAGGGGGACTGGGGAGATACAGTGTTTCTCTGGAGGTAGAGAGGAACTGGGGAGATACAGTGTTTCTCTGGAGGTAGAGAGGGACTGGGGAGATACAGTTTTTCTCTGGAGGTAGAGAGGAACTGGGGAGATACAGTGTTTCTCTGGAGGTAGAGAGGGACTGGGGAGATACAGTGTTTCTCTGGAGGTAGAGAGAGACTGGGGAGATACAGTGTTTCTCTGGAGGTAGAGGGGGACTGGGGAGATACGGTATGTGTTTCTCTGGAGGTAGAGAGGGACTGGGGAGATACAGTGTTTCTCTGGAGGTAGAGAGGGACTGGAGAGATACAGTGTTTCTCTGGAGGTAGAGGGGGACTGGGGAGATAGTGTTTCTCTGGAGGTAGAGAGGGACTGGGGAGATACAGTGTTTCTCTGGAGGTAGAGAGAGACTGGGGAGATACAGTGTTTCTCTGGAGGTAGAGAGGGACTGGGGAGATAGTGTTTCTCTGGAGGTAGAGGGGGACTGGGGAGATACGGTATGTGTTTCTCTGGAGGTAGAGAGGGACTGGGGAGATACAGTGTTTCTCTGGAGGTAGAGAGGGACTGGAGAGATACAGTGTTTCTCTGGAGGTAGAGAGAGACTGGGGAGATACAGTGTTTCTCTGGAGGTAGAGAGGGACTGGGGAGATAGTGTTTCTCTGGAGGTAGAGGGGACTGGGGAGATACGGTATGTGTTTCTCTGGAGGTAGAGAGGGACTGGGGAGATACAGTGTTTCTCTGGAGGTAGAGAGGGACTGGAGAGATACAGTGTTTCTCTGGAGGTAGAGAGGACTGGGGAGATAGTGTTTCTCTGGAGGTAGAGGGGGACTGGGGAGATACGGTATGTGTTTCTCTGGAGGTAGAGAGGGACTGGGGAGATACAGTGTTTCTCTGGAGGTAGAGAGGGACTGGAGAGATACAGTGTTTCTCTGGAGGTAGAGAGAGACTGGGGAGATACAGTGTTTCTCTGGAGGTAGAGAGGGACTGGGGAGATACACTATGTGTTTCTCTGGAGGTAGAGAGAGACTGGGGAGATACACTATGTGTTTCTCTGGAGGTAGAGAGAGACTGGGGAGATACACTATGTGTTTCTCTGGAGGTAGAGAGGGACTGGGGAGATACAGTGTTTCTCTGGAGGTAGAGAGAGACTGGGGAGATACAGTGTTTCTCTGGAGGTAGAGAGGGACTGGGGAGATACAGTGTTTCTCTGGAGGTAGAGAGGGACTGGGGAGATACGGTATGTGTTTCTCTGGAGGTAGAGAGGGACTGGGGAGATACAGTGTTTCTCTAGAGGTAGAGAGAGACTGGGGAGATACAGTGTTTCTCTGGAGGTAGAGAGGGACTGGGGAGAGACGGTATGTGTTTCTCTGGAGGTAGAGAGAGACTGGGGAGATACAGTGTTTCTCTGGAGGTAGAGAGAGACGGTATGTGTTTCTCTGGAGGTAGAGAGGGACTGGGGAGATACAGTGTTTCTCTGGAGGTAGAGAGGGACTGGGGAGATACAGTGTTTCTCTGGAGGTAGAGAGGGACTGGGGAGATACAGTGTTTCTCTGGAGGTAGAGAGGGACTGGGGAGATACAGTGTTTCTCTGGAGGTAGAGAGAGACTGGGGAGATACAGTGTTTCTCTGGAGGTAGAGAGAGACTGGGGAGATACAGTGTTTCTCTGGAGGTAGAGAGAGACTGGGGAGATACAGTGTTTCTCTGGAGGTAGAGAGGGACTGGGGAGATACAGTGTTTCTCTGGAGGTAGAGAGGGACTGGGGAGATACAGTGTTTCTCTGGAGGTAGAGAGGGACTGGGGAGATACAGTGTTTCTCTGGAGGTAGAGAGAGACGGTATGTGTTTCTCTGGAGGTAGAGAGGGACTGGGGAGATACAGTGTTTCTCTGGAGGTAGAGAGGGACTGGGGAGATACAGTGTTTCTCTGGAGGTAGAGAGGGACTGGGGAGATACAGTGTTTCTCTGGAGGTAGAGAGAGACTGGGGAGATACAATGTTTCTCTGGAGGTAGAGAGAGACTGGGGAGATACAGTGTTTCTCTGGAGGTAGAGAGAGACGGTATGTGTTTCTCTGGAGGTAGAGAGGGACTGGGGAGATACAGTGTTTCTCTGGAGGTAGAGAGGGACTGGGGAGATACAGTGTTTCTCTGGAGGTAGAGAGGGACTGGGGAGATACAGTGTTTCTCTGGAGGTAGAGAGGGACGGTATGTGTTTCTCTGGAGGTAGAGAGAGACGGTATGTGTTTCTCTGGAGGTAGAGAGGGACTGGGGAGATACAGTGTTTCTCTGGAGGTAGAGAGAGACTGGGGAGATACAGTGTTTCTCTGGAGGTAGAGAGGGACTGGGGAGATACAGTGTTTCTCTGGAGGTAGAGAGAGACTGGGGAGATACGGTATGTGTTTCTCTGGAGGTAGAGAGGGACTGGGGAGATACGGTGTTTCTCTGGAGGTAGAGAGGGACTGGGGAGATACGGTATGTGTTTCTCTGGAGGTAGAGAGAGACTGGGGAGATACAGTGTTTCTCTGGAGGTAGAGAGGGACTGGGGAGATACAGTGTTTCTCTGGAGGTAGAGAGGGACTGGGGAGATACAGTGTTTCTCTGGAGGTAGAGAGGGACTGGGGAGATACAGTGTTTCTCTGGAGGTAGAGAGGGACTGGGGAGATACAGTGTTTCTCTGGAGGTAGAGAGAGACTGGGGAGATAGTGTTTCTCTGGAGGTAGAGAGAGACTGGGAGAGACGGTATGTGTTTCTCTGGAGGTAGAGAGAGACTGGGGAGATACAGTGTTTCTCTGGAGGTAGAGAGAGACGGTATGTGTTTCTCTGGAGGTAGAGAGAGACTGGGGAGATACAGTGTTTCTCTGGAGGTAGAGAGGGACTGGGGAGATACAGTGTTTCTCTGGAGGTAGAGAGAGACTGGGGAGATAGAGTTTATCTCTGGAGGTAGAGAGAGACTGGAGAGATACAGTGTTTCTCTGGAGGTAGAGAGAGACGGTATGTGTTTCTCTGGAGGTAGAGAGGGACTGGGGAGATACAGTGTTTCTCTGGAGGTAGAGAGAGACTGGGGAGATACAGTGTTTCTCTGGAGGTAGAGAGAGACTGGGGAGATACAGTGTTTCTCTGGAGGTAGAGAGAGACTGGGGAGATACAGTGTTTCTCTGGAGGTAGAGAGGGGACTGGGGAGATACAGTGTTTCTCTGGAGGTAGAGAGGGACTGGGGAGATACAGTGTTTCTCTGGAGGTAGAGAGAGACGGTATGTGTTTCTCTGGAGGTAGAGAGGGACTGGGGAGATACAGTGTTTCTCTGGAGGTAGAGAGGGACTGGGGAGATACAGTGTTTCTCTGGAGGTAGAGAGGGACTGGGGAGATACAGTGTTTCTCTGGAGGTAGAGAGAGACTGGGGAGATACAGTGTTTCTCTGGAGGTAGAGAGGGACTGGGGAGATACAGTGTTTCTCTGGAGGTAGAGAGGGACTGGAGAGATACAGTGTTTCTCTGGAGGTAGAGAGAGTCTGGAGAGATACAGTGTTTCTCTGGAGGTAGAGAGAGACTGGGGAGATACAGTGTTTCTCTGGAGGTAGAGAGAGACTGGGGAGATACAGTGTTTCTCTGGAGGTAGAGAGAGACTGGGGAGATACAGTGTTTCTCTGGAGGTAGAGAGAGACTGGGGAGATACAGTGTTTCTCTGGAGGTAGAGAGAGACTGGGGAGATACGGTATGTGTTTCTCTGGAGGTAGAGAGGGACTGGGGAGATACAGTGTTTCTCTGGAGGTAGAGAGAGACTGGGGAGATACAGTGTTTCTCTGGAGGTAGAGAGAGACTGGGGAGATACAGTGTTTCTCTGGAGGTAGAGGGAGACTGGGGAGATACAGTGTTTCTCTGGAGGTAGAGAGAGACTGGGGAGATACAGTGTTTCTCTGGAGGTAGAGAGAGACTGGGGAGATACAGTGTTTCTCTGGAGGTAGAGAGAGACTGGGGAGATACAGTGTTTCTCTGGAGGTAGAGAGAGACTGGGGAGATACAGTGTTTCTCTGGAGGTAGAGAGGGACTGGGGAGATACAGTGTTTCTCTGGAGGTAGAGAGGGACTGGGGAGATACAGTGTTTCTCTGGAGGTAGAGAGGGACTGGGGAGATACAGTGTTTCTCTGGAGGTAGAGGGACTGGGGAGATACGGTGTTTCTCTGGAGGTAGAGAGAGACTGGGGAGATACAGTGTTTCTCTGGAGGTAGAGAGGGACTGGGGAGATACAGTGTTTCTCTGGAGGTAGAGAGAGACTGGAGAGATACAGTGTTTCTCTGGAGGTAGAGAGGGACTGGGGAGATACGGTATGTGTTTCTCTGGAGGTAGAGAGGGACTGGGGAGATACAGTGTTTCTCTGGAGGTAGAGAGAGACTGGGGAGATACAGTGTTTCTCTGGAGGTAGAGAGGGACTGGGGAGATACAGTGTTTCTCTGGAGGTAGAGAGGGACTGGGGAGATACAGTGTTTCTCTGGAGGTAGAGAGGGACTGGGGAGATACAGTCTTTCTCTGGAGGTAGAGAGGGACTGGGGAGATACAGTGTTTCTCTGGAGGTAGAGAGGGACTGGGGAGATATGGTATGTGTTTCTCTGGAGGTAGAGAGGGACTGGGGAGATACAGTCTTTCTCTGGAGGTAGAGAGGGACTGGAGAGATACAGTGTTTCTCTGGAGGTAGAGAGGGACTGGGGAGATACAGTGTTTCTCTGGAGGTAGAGAGGGACTGGGGAGATACAGTGTTTCTCTGGAGGTAGAGAGAGACTGGAGAGATACAGTGTTTCTCTGGAGGTAGAGAGGGACTGGGGAGATACGGTATGTGTTTCTCTGGAGGTAGAGAGAGACTGGGGAGATACAGTGTTTCTCTGGAGGTAGAGAGGGACTGGGGAGATACAGTGTTTCTCTGGAGGTAGAGAGGGACTGGGGAGATATGGTATGTGTTTCTCTGGAGGTAGAGAGGGACTGGGGAGATACAGTCTTTCTCTGGAGGTAGAGAGAGACTGGGGAGATACAGTGTTTCTCTGGAGGTAGAGAGGGACTGGGGAGATACAGTGTTTCTCTGGAGGTAGAGAGAGACTGGGGAGATACAGTGTTTCTCTGGAGGTAGAGGGGGACTGGAGAGATACAGTGTTTCTCTGGAGGTAGAGAGGGACTGGGGAGATACAGTGTTTCTCTGGAGGTAGAGAGAGACTGGGGAGATACAGTGTTTCTCTGGAGGTAGAGAGGGACTGGGGAGATACAGTGTTTCTCTGGAGGTAGAGAGGGACTGGGGAGATACAGTGTTTCTCTGGAGGTAGAGAGAGACTGGGGAGATACAGTGTTTCTCTGGAGGTAGAGAGAGACTGGGGAGATACAGTGTTTCTCTGGAGGTAGAGGGGGACTGGGGAGATACAGTGTTTCTCTGGAGGTAGAGAGGAACTGGGGAGATACAGTGTTTCTCTGGAGGTAGAGAGGGACTGGGGAGATACAGTGTTTCTCTGGAGGTAGAGAGGAACTGGGGAGATACCGTGTTTCTCTGGAGGTAGAGAGGGACTGGGGAGATACAGTGTTTCTCTGGAGGTAGAGAGAGACTGGGGAGATACAGTGTTTCTCTGGAGGTAGAGGGGGACTGGGGAGATACGGTATGTGTTTCTCTGGAGGTAGAGAGGGACTGGGGAGATACAGTGTTTCTCTGGAGGTAGAGAGGGACTGGAGAGATACAGTGTTTCTCTGGAGGTAGAGGGGGACTGGGGAGATAGTGTTTCTCTGGAGGTAGAGAGGGACTGGGGAGATAGTGTTTCTCTGGAGGTAGAGGGGGACTGGGGAGATACGGTATGTGTTTCTCTGGAGGTAGAGAGGGACTGGGGAGATACAGTGTTTCTCTGGAGGTAGAGAGGGACTGGAGAGATACAGTGTTTCTCTGGAGGTAGAGAGGGACTGGGGAGATAGTGTTTCTCTGGAGGTAGAGGGGGACTGGGGAGATACGGTATGTGTTTCTCTGGAGGTAGAGAGGGACTGGGGAGATACAGTGTTTCTCTGGAGGTAGAGAGGGACTGGAGAGATACAGTGTTTCTCTGGAGGTAGAGAGAGACTGGGGAGATACAGTGTTTCTCTGGAGGTAGAGAGGGACTGGGGAGATACACTATGTGTTTCTCTGGAGGTAGAGAGAGACTGGGGAGATACACTATGTGTTTCTCTGGAGGTAGAGAGAGACTGGGGAGATACACTATGTGTTTCTCTGGAGGTAGAGAGGGACTGGGGAGATACAGTGTTTCTCTGGAGGTAGAGAGAGACTGGGGAGATACAGTGTTTCTCTGGAGGTAGAGAGAGACTGGGGAGATACAGTGTTTCTCTGGAGGTAGAGAGGGACTGGGGAGATACAGTGTTTCTCTGGAGGTAGAGAGGGACTGGGGAGATACGGTATGTGTTTCTCTGGAGGTAGAGAGGGACTGGGGAGATACAGTGTTTCTCTAGAGGTAGAGAGAGACTGGGGAGATACAGTGTTTCTCTGGAGGTAGAGAGGGACTGGGGAGAGACGGTATGTGTTTCTCTGGAGGTAGAGAGAGACTGGGGAGATACAGTGTTTCTCTGGAGGTAGAGAGACGGTATGTGTTTCTCTGGAGGTAGAGAGGGACTGGGGAGATACAGTGTTTCTCTGGAGGTAGAGAGAGACTGGGGAGATACAGTGTTTCTCTGGAGGTAGAGAGGGACTGGGGAGATACAGTGTTTCTCTGGAGGTAGAGAGAGACTGGGGAGATACAGTGTTTCTCTGGAGGTAGAGAGAGACTGGGGAGATACAGTGTTTCTCTGGAGGTAGAGATGTACTGGGGAACTGGTAAACAGACAGATAGGATGTCATGTGGTAGAGATGTACTGGGGAACTGGTCAACAGACTCAGATAGGATGTCATGTGGTAGAGATGTACTGGGGAACTGGTCAACAGACAGATAGGATGTCATGTGGTAGAGATGTACTGGGGAACTGGTCAACAGACTCAGATAGGATGTCATGTGGTAGAGATGTACTGGGGAACTGGTCAACAGACAGATAGGATGTCATGTGGTAGAGATGTACTGGGGAACTGGTCAACAGACTCAGATAGGATGTCATGTGGTAGAGATGTACTGGGGAACTGGTCAACAGACTCAGATAGGATGTCATGTGGTAGAGATGTACTGGGGAACTGGTCAACAGACTCAGATAGGATGTCATGTGGTAGAGATGTACTGGGGAACTGGTCAACAGACTCAGATAGGATGTCATGTGGTAGAGATGTACTGGGGAACTGGTCAACAGACAGATAGGATGTCATGTGGTAGAGATGTACTGGGGAACTGGTCAACAGACTCAGATAGGATGTCATGTGGTAGAGATGTACTGGGGAACTGGTCAACAGACAGATAGGATGTCATGTGGTAGAGATGTACTGGGGAACTGGTCAACAGACTCAGATAGGATGTCATGTGGTAGAGATGTACTGGGGAACTGGTCAACAGACTCAGATAGGATGTCATGTGGTAGAGATGTACTGGGGAACTGGTCAACAGACTCAGATAGGATGTCATGTGGTAGAGATGTACTGGGGAACTGGTCAACAGACTCAGATAGGATGTCATGTGGTAGAGATGTACTGGGGAACTGGTCAACAGACTCAGATAGGATGTCATGTGGTAGAGATGTACTGGGGAACTGGTCAACAGACTCAGATAGGATGTCATGTGGTAGAGATGTACTGGGGAACTGGTAAACAGACTCAGATAGGATGTCATGTGGTAGAGATGTACTGGGGAACTGGTCAACAGACAGATAGGATGTCATGTGGTAGAGATGTACTGGGGAACTGGTCAACAGACTCAGATAGGATGTCATGTGGTAGAGATGTACTGGGGAACTGGTGAACAGACTCAGATAGGATGTCATGTGGTAGAGATGTACTGGGGAACTGGTCAACAGACAGATAGGATGTCATGTGGTAGAGATGTACTGGGGAACTGGTCAACAGACAGATAGGATGTCATGTGGTAGAGATGTACTGGGGAACTGGTCAACAGACAGATAGGATGTCATGTGACCCACAGAGTTAAAGTGACATTTTGTTCTGGCCTCAGATGGTAGGAGAAGGAAATTAAAAAAAAAAACATTATTTTGTTTTCTGAGGTTAATACAACAATCTCATCAAACCAAAATAAATTGCAGTAATGTTTGGAGCAAAACGATGAAAGTAAAACCCATTAAAGATAATTAGTAGACTAAAGAGAGAGAGAGAGTGTTTTGAAAAGTATACCCAGAAATTGTATCTGCGGAATGCAATACGGAGCTCAGCTCGGGTTGATGAAATCTCTCTCTGTGAACTAGTCTTCCTTTTCAGAAGAGTGCTCAACATTAAAACACTTGATACACAGACAGGCATTAGCTTACATACCCTGGCTACTCACAAGTAGTGCACTATGTGGGGGGAAAGGGGGAAATTTGGGACGCACACCTAAAGTCAGACAGACACGCCTTTCAGCCCAGTTAGAACACTTCCTTCCATTGGAGAGCTGAGTTGATTCTGTTCAATTAGAACACTTCCTTCCATTGGAGAGCTGAGTTGATTCTGTTCAATTAGAACACTTCCTGCCATTGGAGAGCTGAGTTGATTCTGTTCAATTAGAACACTTCCTTCCATTGGAGAGCTGAGTTGATTCTGTTCAATTAGAACACTTCCTTCCATTGGAGAGCTGAGTTGATTCTGTTCAATTAGAACACTTCCTTCCATTGGAGAGCTGAGTTGATTCTGTTCAATTAGAACACTTCCTTCCATTGGAGAGCTGAGTTGATTCTGTTCAATTAGAACACTTCCTTCCATTGGAGAGCTGAGTTGATTCTGTTCAATTAGAACACTTCCTTCCATTGGAGAGCTGAGTTGATTCTGTTCAATTAGAACACTTCCTTCCATTGGAGAGCTGAGTTGATTCTGTTCAATTAGAACACTTCCTTCCATTGGAAAGCTGAGTTGATTCTGTTCAATTAGAACACTTAATGGTAATGTTCAGTAGCTAGGAGGAGGTGGAAGCCTGACATACACAGAGACAGGTAATGTTCAGTAGCTAGGAGGAGGTGGAAGCCTGACATACACAGAGACAGGTAATGTTCAGTAGCTAGGAGGAGGTGGAAGCCTGACATACACAGAGACAGGTAATGTTCAGTAGCTAGGAGGGGGTGGAAGCCTGACATACACAGAGACAGGTAATGTTCAGTAGCTAGGAGGGGGTGGAAGCCTGACATACACAGAGACAGGTAATGTTCTGTAGCTAGGAGGAGGTGGAAGCCTGACATACACAGAGACAGGTAATGTTCAGTAGCTAGGAGGGGGTGGAAGCCTGACATACACAGAGACAGGTAATGTTCAGTAGCTAGGAGGAGGTGGAAGCCTGACATACACAGAGACAGGTAATGTTCAGTAGCTAGGAGGAGGTGGAAGCCTGACATACACAGAGACAGGTAATGTTCAGTAGCTAGGAGGGGGTGGAAGCCTGACATACACAGAGACAGGTAATGTTCAGTAGCTAGGAGGGGGTGGAAGCCTGACATACACAGAGACAGGTAATGTTCAGTAGCTAGGAGGGGGTGGAAGCCTGACATACACAGAGACAGGTAATGTTCAGTAGCTAGGAGGGGGTGGAAGCCTGACATACACAGAGACAGGTAATGTTCTGTAGCTAGGAGGAGGTGGGTGGAAGCCTGACATACACAGAGACAGGTAATATTCAGTAGCTAGGAGGAGGTGGAAGCCTGACATACACAGAGACAGGTAATGTTCAGTAGCTAGGAGGAGGTGGAAGCCTGACATACACAGAGACAGGTAATGTTCAGTAGCTAGGAGGGGGTGGAAGCCTGACACAATCCACAGAGACAGGTAATGTTCAGTAGCTAGGAGGGGGTGGGTGGAGGCCTGACAATCCACAGAGACAGGTAATGTTCAGTAGCTAGGAGGGGGTGGAAGCCTGACATACACAGAGACAGGTAATGTTCAGTAGCTAGGAGGGGGTGGAAGCCTGACATACACAGAGACAGGTAATGTTCAGTAGCTAGGAGGGGGTGGAAGCCTGACATACACAGAGACAGGTAATGTTCAGTAGCTAGGAGGGGGTGGAAGCCTGACATACACAGAGACAGGTAATGTTCAGTAGCTAGGAGGTGGGTGGAAGCCTGACATACACAGAGACAGGTCATGTTCTGTAGCTAGGAGGAGGTGGGTGGAAGCCTGACATACACAGAGACAGGTCATGTTCTGTAGCTAGGAGGAGGTGGGTGGAAGCCTGACATACACACCCCCTCCCCCCTGACTAGCTGGGTTGTATAGTAACAGGTGACGGATCTGTTCTCTGCATCATGCTCAGTGGGGTTTCACTGTGAGAGGAGAAAGGAGACAGCATCAAGCTGATCTTCATTTAGACACTGTAGCTGTTGGCAGGGTGAGGGGTGACAATCTCATAGTATGTCAGACAGACAGAGAGAGACAGAGAGAGACAGAGAGAGAGAGAGAGAGACAGAGAGAGAGAGAGAGAGAGAGAGAGAGAGAGAGAGAGACAGAGAGAGAGAGAGAGAGAGAGAGAGAGAGAGAACGCAAGAGAGCGAGAGTGTGTGTGTAAATATGGTGTGTGTAGGTGGGGTGCTCCAGAAGTTGCCCTTTAAAGGTTCTTCTCCTCGCCGTCACTCCCCCCCTCCCCCACATCACCCAGTGACAACACATCAGGGTGGGGGGTGGGTCCCCTCCTCACCCTCTCATAGCCTCAGCAGACTCTCTGGGGTAAATACTAATTACCCCTCTATCCAACACACAGAAGTTGGTTGAGAGTAGGACTGACCCCATTTAGTCATCTGGTCAATGGGCTGTTGGTCAGCTGAGATTTCTTTAGCCAAACAGTAGTACAAATATATATAATAATATCATGGTGTACAAGACGCCTGTCTGATTGACGCCTGGATGATTGGACTGATCCATTGTGGAGAGGCCGTGGGGGACGGAACAGTCCATCACTAAGACATGTGCTACTGAAATTCTATATGGTTACATTACATAAGAACAATGGTGCAACACTAAATACAAAATATTATTTTATAACAAATGCTCTTGGATAGCGGTCGCTGTCCGCGGTTCTGAAACATCAGTGCGCTGTTGAATTGGTGCCTTTTCCTGGACCATGTTGCCACCGTCATAGGGCGCCACCTTCCTAACAAGTCAGTATGTCCAATGTCTGCCCTCCTAGAGCTGCCCCAGTCAACTGTAAGTGCTGTTATTGTGAAGTGGAAACATCTAGGAGCAACAACGGCTCAGCTGCGAAGTGGTAGGCCACACAAACTCACAGAACGGGACTGCCGAGTGCTGAAGCATGTAAAAATCATCTGTCCTCGGTTGCAACACTCTACTACCAAGTTCCAAACTGCCTCTGGAAGCAACGTCAGCACAAGAACTGTTTGTTCGGAAGCTTCGTGAAATGGCTTTCCATGGCTGAGCTGCCGCACACAAGCCTAAGATCACCATGTGCAATGCCAAGCGTCGGCTGGAGGGGTGTATAGCTCGCCGCCATTGGACTGTGGAGCAGTGGAAATGCGTTCTCTGGAGTGATGAATCACTCTTCACCATCATGGACGTATCTGGGTTTGGGGGATGCCAGGAGATGGTGCCAACTGTAAAGTTTGGTGGAGGAGGAATAATGGTTGTGGACTGTTTTTCATGGTTCGGGCCCCTTAGTTCCAGTGAAGAGAAATCTTAACGCTACAGCATACAACGATGACATTCTAGACGATTCTGTCCTTCCAACTTTACGGCAACAGTTTGGGGAAGGCTCTTTCCTGTGTCAGCATGACAATGCCCCCCGTGCACAAAGCAGAAATGGTGTGTTGAGATCGGTGTGGAAAAACTAGTCTGGTATGCGCAGAGCCCTGACCTCAACCCCATTGAACAACTTTGGGATGAATTGGAACACTGACTGCGAGCCGGACCTAATTAGCCCAGCAGTGCCCGACCTCACTAATGCTTGTGGCTGAACAGAATCAATTCTTCGCCAGCAATGTTCCAACATCTTGTGGATAGCTGCTATTTTGCCATCACGTGTTCAGAGTTTGTTATAACCAATTCATTGATGTGATTATGCTACGCTACAGGTCAGGTCCTATTGATGTGATTATGCTACGCTACAGGTCCTATTGATGTGATTATGCTACGCTACAGGTCCTATTGATGTGATTATGCTACGCTACAGGTCCTATTGATGTGATTATGCTACGCTACAGGTCCTATTGATGTGATTATGCTACGCTACAGGTCCTATTGATGTGATTATGCTACGCTACAGGTCCTATTGATGTGATAATGCTACGCTACAGGTCCTATTGATGAGATTATGCTACGCTACAGGTCCTATTGATGAGATTATATGCTACGCTACAGGTCCTATTGATGTGATTATGCTACGCTACAGGTCCTATTGATGTGATTATGCTACGCTACAGGTCCTATTGATGTGATAATGCTACGCTACAGGTCCTATTGATGTGATTATGCTACGCTACAGGTCCTATTGATGTGATTATGCTACGCTACAGGTCCTATTGATGTGATTATGCTACGCTACAGGTCAGGTCCTATTGATGTGATTATGCTACGCTACAGGTCAGGTCCTATTGATGTGATTATGCTATGCTACAGGTCCTATTGATGTGATTATGCTACGCTACAGGTCCTATTGATGTGATTATGCTACGCTACAGGTCAGGTCCTATTGATGTGATTATGCTACGCTACAGGTCAGGTCCTATTGATGTGATTATGCTATGCTACAGGTCCTATTGATGTGATTATGCTACGCTACAGGTCCTATTGATGTGATTATGCTACGCTACAGGTCCTATTGATGAGATTATGCTACGCTACAGGTCCTATTGATGTGATTATGCTACGCTACAGGTCAGGTCCTATTGATGTGATTATGCTACGCTACAGGTCCTATTGATGTGATTATGCTACGCTACAGGTCCTATTGATGAGATTATGCTACGCTACAGGTCCTATTGATGTGATTATGCTACGCTACAGGTCCTATTGATGTGATTATGCTACGCTACAGGTCCTATTGTTGTGATTATGCTACGCTACAGGTCAGGTCCTATTGATGTGATTATGCTACAGGTCCTATTGATGTGATTATGCTATGCTACAGGTCCTATTGATGCGTTTATGCTACGCTACAGGTCCTATTGATGAGATTATGCTACGCTACAGGTCCTATTGATGCGTTTATGCTATGCTACAGGTCCTATTGATGTGATTATGCTATGCTACAGGTCCTATTGATGTGATTATGCTACGCTACAGGTCCTATTGATGCGTTTATGCTACGCTACAGGTCCTATTGATGAGATTATGCTACGCTACAGGTCCTATTGATGCGTTTATGCTACGCTACAGGTCCTATTGATGAGATTATGCTACGCTACAGGTCCTATTGATGTGATTATGCTATGCTACAGGTCCTATTGATGTGATTATGCTACGCTACAGGTCCTATTGATGTGATTATGCTACGCTACAGGTCCTATTGATGTGATTATGCTACGCTACAGGTCCTATTGATGTGATTATGCTATGCTACAGGTCCTATTGATGTGATTATGCTACGCTACAGGTCCTATTGATGTGATTATGCTACGCTACAGGTCCTATTGATGTGATTATGCTACGCTACAGGTCCTATTGATGTGATTATGCTACGCTACAGGTCCTATTGATGTGATTATGCTACGCTACAGGTCCTATTGGGTCACGCGCATGTGATGCATACATGTGTCACGTAAAGAGAGCGAAGGGGGTTGAGGGAATGTTTTTCCTAAAACAAAATGAGGGATTTCAGTAACAGAACTTTTCAGTCAGAAATGGCAACATGGACAGCGTGATAAACACTTGTAGTTCTCTGTGGTCGATGCAGCAGAGAGGAGAGAGAGTCAAACGAGTCACAGAGTCACTCGCTGTAAAAACATAAATATATCATTAACACAGAGCAGCAAGTCTGAGCACAATCAAATCAAATGCGCTCGGACTCCCTCTACTCATTCGCGTGTCTTAAACGATTTCATCAAACAGTTCGCTTAAAGCATCAGACAAGCTCAGTGAATATAGTTGATTTGATTAAAACACAGAGGATGCGTCTATATATGGTTGCCTAAGATAGTTTGTTGTTGTTGTTGTTGTTGTTGTTGTTGTTGTTGTTGTCGGGGACAACCCTAGTTGAGAGGAAAGAGATAAACATTTGTTTCAGTCATTTCACCAGCCGTCCAACCCTGTTCCATGTGACACAGCCAGCCGTCCAACCCTGTTCCATGTGACACAGCCAGCCGTCCAACCCTGTTCCATGTGACACAGCCAGCCGTCCAACCCTGTTCCATGTGACACAGCCGGCCGTCCAACCCTGTTCCATGTGACACAGCCAGCCGTCCAACCCTGTTCCAATGTGACACAGCCAGCCGTCCAACCCTGTTCCATGTGACACAGCCAGAGACATCCGTCCAGCCAGCCAGCCAGAGACATCCGTCCGTCCGTCCAGCCAGACAGACAGAGACATCCGTCCGTCCAGCCAGACAGACAGAGACATCCGTCCGTCCAGCCAGACAGACAGAGACATCCGTCCGTCCGTCCGTCCGTCCAGCCAGACAGACAGAGACATCCGTCCATCCAGCCAGACAGACAGAGACATCCGTCTGTCTGTCCGTCCGTCCAGCCAGACAGACAGAGACATCCGTCCGTCCAGCCAGACAGACAGAGACATCCGTCCGTCCAGCCAGACAGACAGAGACATCCGTCCAGACAGACAGACAGACAGACACATCCAGACAGACAGACACGTCCTGACTCCCCACCACCCGAACACGTCCTCCCAACCCTAACACACTCACTCACCCCTACCTTGGATCCATCTACACTGATGATGCGGTAGCTGTTGCGTGTGGAGTCGTAGAAGTAGGAAACGGTGACTGCCTGTTTGCTGGCTGGGACCCAGTTCTTCTTGGTGGTCGGGTCAATCTGGAACACATGGGCCCTGGTGGTGAAGATTGGCTGCTCCCTGCACGGGACGAGGAAGAGACGGAGAGAGGGAAAGAGGAGGAGGAGCGAGAGAGGGAAAGAGGAGGAGGAGCGAGAGAGGGAAAGAGGAGGAGAGAGAGAGAGAGGAAAAGAGGAGGAGGAGCGAGAGAGGGAAAGAGGAGGAGGAGCGAGAGAGGGAAAGAGGAGGAGCGAGAGAGAGGGAAAGAGGAGGAGCGAGAGAGAGAGGGAAAGAGGAGGAGCGAGAGAGAGGGAAAGAGGAGGAGCGAGAGAGAGAGGGAAAGAGGAGGAGGAGCGAGAGAGGGAAAGAGGAGGAGGAGCGAGAGAGAGGGAAAGAGGAGGAGGAGCGAGAGAGAGGGAAAGAGGAGGAGGAGCGAGAGAGAGGGAAAGAGGAGGAGGAGCGAGAGAGAGGGAAAGAGGAGGAGCGAGAGGTGGGGGGGCGAGAGAGGGAGGGAGAGGGATGAGAAGGAGAAGATTAGGAGACCTCTAGTTTGGGTTGGAAGCTCTAGTAATTAATGGTTTGGGGTGTTAGAAACTCCCATGTATTCTATAGGTCAGTCTAAGAGCACATGCATTGGCGTGGAAATACTGAAAGTAACACAAGTCAAAAACACATAAGAACTAGATGACAGCAGGTCAGGTTGTGTGGTGTGAGTCGAGTACTGGGAGAGATCCAGGTCAGCAGTTTAGCCTGCTGCAGCGTAACATATTCCTGGAGCAGTCACCTGGGATGCCAGATCCTCAGTCTCCCTCCCAGTGGAGAGCAGGTGTTAATGTAACACTAACCCTGGAATCACCTGGCAACCCGCAGCCAATTAGCACTTCATCAGCTCAAGCCTCTCACAGGAGGGAAGGAGAAACACACAGGCTACGACACGAGGCCTATCAAGTTCTGGGGAGAAGAAACACCACCACAGACACAGTCTCAGGTGCTCACAGGGTATCAGAGTCCTCCTGGTCAGCTGGTTTAATACCCGGCTGCATTAAGACTAAGGCTGGTACTTGCCAAGGACATCACGATTCCACATCACCACCATACTTTAGGTGTGATTCTATATCACCACCACCATACTTTAGGTGTGATTCTATATCACCGTCCACCACACTGTAGGTGTGATTCCATATCACCACCATACTTTAGGTGTGATTCTAGATCACCACCACCATACTTTAGGTGTGATTCCACATCACCACCATACTTTAGGTGTGATTCCATATCACCACCATACTTTAGGTGTGATTCCACATCACCACCATACTTTAGGTGTGATTCTATATCACCACCATACTTTAGGTGTGATTCTATATCACCACCATACTTTAGGTGTGATTCCAGATGAGCACCATATTTTAGGTGTGATTCCACATCACCACCATACTTTAGGTGTGATTCTAGATCACCACCATACTTTAGGTGTGATTCTAGATCACCACCACCATACTTTAGGTGTGATTCTAGATCACCACCACCATACTTTAGGTGTGATTCCACATCACAACCATACTTTAGGTGTGATTCTAGATCACCACCATACTTTAGGTGCGATTCCACATCACCACCATACTTTAGGTGTGATTCTAGATCACCACCATACTTTAGGTGCGATTCCATATCACCACCACCATACTTTAGGTGTGATTCTAGATCACCACCACCATACTTTAGGTGTGATTCTAGATCACCACCACCATACTTTAGGTGTGATTCTAGATCACCACCACCATACTTTAGGTGTGATTCTAGATCACCACCACCATACTTTAGGTGTGATTCCACATCACCACCATACTTTAGGTGTGATTCTAGATCACCACCATACTTTAGGTGCGATTCCATATCACCACCACCATACTTTAGGTGTGATTCTAGATCACCACCACCATACTTTAGGTGTGATTCTAGATCACCACCACCATACTTTAGGTGTGATTCTAGATCACCACCACCATACTTTAGGTGTGATTCTAGATCACCACCACCATACTTTAGGTGTGATTCTAGATCACCACCACCATACTTTAGGTGTGATTCTAGATCACCACCACCATACTTTAGGTGCGATTCTAGATCACCACCACCATATTTTAGGTGTGATTCTAGATCACCAACACCATACATTAGGTGTGATTCCACATCACCACCATACTTTAGGTGTGATTCTAGATCACCACCATACTTTAGGTGTGATTCTATATCACCACCATACTTTAGGTGTGATTCTATATCACCACCATACTTACTTTAGGTGTGATTCTATACCACCACCATACTTACTTTAGGTGTGATTCTATATCACCACCACCATACTTTAGGTGTGATTCTATATCACCACCATACTGTAGGTGTGATTCCACATCACCACCATACTGTAGGTGTGATTCTCTATGTGACGACCCTCCCACTCTGTCTGCCGTATTCTGTCTTTGTTCTTGTTTCCTTATTAGGATGCCGGTGGGTGGAGTTGGGGAGGGTCGTCAGCTACATGGGAAACACCTGGGCCAGGTGTGTCCCAGAGTAAATGGACCTCTTCCACATTCATGGAGGAGACTCTCTCCATGCAGACACCATTGTAGATTATGCTGTGGTTCTTGATGGCCTTTTGTTTGTTTGTTTGCATTGGCACCTTTCAACACCCTGCATTATCACATTCATGCATGCAAAACACTCACTTACACTACTGATTACTAATTACACACACCATTGTATATTTTCATTAGTTGCTTTGATTAATAAATATATATTTTGTTACTCCTTATCTCCACGTTGTCTCCCTTTGTTACGGGCTTTGAGCCGGTTCGTGACATACACCACCACCATACTGTAGGTGTGATTCCACATCACCACCATACTGTAGGTGTGATTCTATATCACCACCATACTGTAGGTGTGATTCCACATCACCACCATACTGTAGGTGTGATTCCACATCACCACCATACTGTAGGTGTGATTCCAAATCACCACCATACTGTAGGTGTGATTCCACATCACCACCATACTTTAGGTGTGATTCTAGATCACCACCACCATACTTTAGGTGTGATTCTATATTACCACCATACTTTAGGTGTGATTCTATATCATCACCACCATACTTTAGGTGTGATTCTATATTACCACCATACTTTAGGTGTGATTCTATATCATCACCACCATACTTTAGGTGTGATTCCATATCACCACCATACTTTAGGTGTGATTCTATATCACCACCATACTTTAGGTGCGATTCTCACAATTCTCCACCAAGATTCTATTGTGATTTGATGTTCCACACATATTGCTCACTATATGTCTGCTGCAGAGAGAAGAGAGACATGAGAAAACTAAATGTTGATCAGACAGGGACATTATTTTTTTTAAAGTGTTGAAAACACATTGGCTCACTATTTAAAGATGGAGAACAAGCTATAGGATGAAACATACCTGTGTTTAGGTGCAGGGTCATACTATTAGAGCTAGCTAACGCCACCTACTAAAAATAAAACACACACACACACAGAGCCTTCGGAAAGTATTCAAACCCCTTGACTTTTTCCACATTTTGTTACGTTACAGCTCAAATGGAAGGTGAACCTTCGCCTCAGTCTGAAGTCCTAAGTACTCTGGAGCAGGTTTCCATCAAGGATCTCTCTGTACTTTGCTCCATTCATCTATCCCCTCGTTCCTGACTAGTCTCCCAGTCCCTGCTGCTGAAAAACATCCCCATAGCATGACGCTGTCACCACCATGCTTCACTGTAGGGATGGTGCCAGGTTTCCTTCAGACGTGACGCTGTCACCACCATGCTTCACTGTAGGGATGGTGCCAGGTTTCCTTCAGACGTGACGCTGTCACCACCATGCTTCACTGTAGGGATGGTGCCAGGTTTCCTTCAGACGTGGCGCTGTCACCACCATGCTTCACTGTAGGGATGGTGCCAGGTTTCCTTCAGACGTGACGCTGTCACCACCATGCTTCACTGTAGGGATGGTGCCAGGTTTCCTTCAGACGTGAAGCTTGATATTCAGGCTAAAGAGTTCAATCGTGGTTTCATCAGACCAGGGAATCGTGTTCCTCATGGTCTGAGTCCTTTAGGTGCCTTTTGGCAAACTCCAAGCGGGCTGTCATGTGCCTTTTACTGAGGAGTGGCTTCTGTCTGGCCACTCTATCATAAAGGCCTGATTGGTGGAGTGCTGCAGAGATCGTTGTCCTTCTGGAAGGTTCTCCCATCTCTACAGAGGAACTCTAGAGACCATCAGGTTCTTGGTCATCTCCCTGACCAAGGCCCTTCTCCCCCAATTGCTCAGTTTGGCCGGGCGGCCAGCACTAGGAAGAGTCTTGGTGGTTCCAAACATCTTCCATTTAAGAAAGATGGAGGCCACTGTGTTCTTGGGGACCTTCAAATGCTGCAGAAATGTTTTGATACTCTTCCCCAGATCTGTACCTCGACACAATCCCGTGTCGGAGCTCTACGGACAATTCCTTCGATCTCATGGCTTGGTTTTTGCTCTGACACCCACTGTCAACTGTGGGACCTTATATAGACAGGTGTGTGTCATTTCCAAATCATGTCCAATCAATTGACTTTACCACAGGTGTACTCCGATCAAGTTGTAGAAACATCTCAAGCATGCTCAATGGAAACAGGATGCACCAGAGCTCAAATTTCGAGTCTCATAGCAAAGGGGCTGAATACTAATGTAAATAAGGCATTTCTGCCTAAAAAAAATGATAAAATATGCAAAACAAATGGGAAAACCTGTTTTGCTTTGTCATTAAGGGATATTATGTGCAGTTGCTGAGGATTTTTTTTTAAATGTAATCCATTTCCGAATAAGGCTGTAATGTAACAAAATGTGGAAAAAGTCAAGGGGTCTGAATACCTTCCGAAGGCACTGTACATCTAATATATATATATATATCAATAAATAAATAAATAAATAACGCTCCCACATCCAAAGTACATCCAGCGAACGGCAGGCCAGGGGTCGAAAACAGATTATTGATGAAAGAGGACAAAGGAGGATGACACTAACTGTGCAGCTCAACAGAAGGGCTACAGTTAGTGGACTTCTACAGTCCAGCTCAACAGAAGGGCTACAGTTAGTGGACCTACAGTCCAGCTCAACAGAAGGGCTACAGTTAGTGGACTTCTACAGTCCAGCACAACAGAAGGGCTACAGTTAGTGGACTTCTACAGTCCAGCTCAACAGAAGGGCTACAGTTAGTGGACTTCTACAGTCCAGCTCAACAGAAGGGCTACAGTTAGTGGACTTCTACAGTCCAGCTCAACAGAAGGGCTACAGTTAGTGGACTTCTACAGTCCAGCTCAACAGAAGGGCTACAGTTAGTGGACTTCTACAGTCCAGCACAACAGAAGGGCTACAGTTAGTGGACTTCTACAGTCCAGCTCAACAGAAGGGCTACAGTTAGTGGACTTCTACAGTCCAGCTCAACAGAAGGGCTACAGTTAGTGGACTTCTACAGTCCAGCTCAACAGAAGGGCTACAGTTAGTGGACTTCTACAGTCCAGCTCAACAGAAGGGCTACAGTTAGTGGACTTCTACAGTCCAGCTCAACAGAAGGGCAACAGTTAGTGGACTTCTACAGTCCAGCTCAACAGAAGGGCTACAGTTAGTGGACTTCTACAGTCCAGCTCAACAGAAGGGCTACAGTTAGTGGACTTCTACAGTCCAGCTCAACAGAAGGGCTACAGTTAGTGGACTTCTACAGTCCAGCTCAACAGAAGGGCTACAGTTAGTGGACTTCTACAGTCCAGCACAACAGAAGGGCTACAGTTAGTGGACTTCTACAGTCCAGCTCAACAGAAGGGCTACAGTTAGTGGACCTACAGTCCAGCACAACAGAAGGGCTACAGTTAGTGGACCTACAGTCCAGCTCAACAGAAGGGCTACAGTTAGTGGACTTCTACAGTCCAGCACAACAGAAGGGCAACAGTTAGTGGACTTCTACAGTCCAGCACAACAGAAGGGCAACAGTTAGTGGACTTCTACAGTCCAGCACAACAGAAGGGCAACAGTTAGTGGACTTCTACAGTCCAGCACAACAGAAGGGCTACAGTTAGTGGACTTCTACAGTCCAGCTCAACAGAAGGGCTACAGTTAGTGGACCTACAGTCCAGCACAACAGAAGGGCTACAGTTAGTGGACCTACAGTCCAGCTCAACAGAAGGGCTACAGTTAGTGGACTTCTACAGTCCAGCACAACAGAAGGGCAACAGTTAGTGGACTTCTACAGTCCAGCACAACAGAAGGGCAACAGTTAGTGGACTTCTACAGTCCAGCACAACAGAAGGGCAACAGTTAGTGGACTTCTACAGTCCAGCACAACAGAAGGGCTACAGTTAGTGGACTTCTACAGTCCAGCACAACAGAAGGGCAACAGTTAGTGGACTTCTACAGTCCAGCACAACAGAAGGGCTACAGTTAGTGGACTTCTACAGTCCAGCACAACAGAAGGGCTACAGTTAGTGGACTTCTACAGTCCAGCTCAACAGAAGGGCTACAGTTAGTGGACTTCTACAGTCCAGCTCAACAGAAGGGCTACAGTTAGTGGACTTCTACAGTCCAGCTCAACAGAAGGGCTACAGTTAGTGGACTTCTACATTCCAGCTCAACAGAAGGGCTACAGTTAGTGGACCTACAGTCCAGCACAACAGAAGGGCTACAGTTAGTGGACTTCTACAGTCCAGCTCAACAGAAGGGCTACAGTTAGTGGACTTCTACAGTCCAGCTCAACAGAAGGGCTACAGTCAGTGGACTTCTACAGTCCAGCACAACTGAAGGGCTACAGTTAGTGGACTTCTACAGTCCAGCTCAACAGAAGGGCTACAGTTAGTGGACCTACAGTCCAGCACAACAGAAGGGCTACAGTTAGTGGACCTACAGTCCAGCTCAACAGAAGGGCTACAGTTAGTGGACTTCTACAGTCCAGCACAACAGAAGGGCTACAGTTAGTGGACTTCTACAGTCCAGCTCAACAGAAGGGCTACAGTTAGGGGCGTAAGCAACAAGGGCGTAGGCAACAAGGACGTAGGCAACAAGGACGTAGGCAACAAGGACGTAGGCAACAAGGGCGTAGGCAACAAGGGCGTAGGCAACAAGGGCGTAGGCAACAAGGGCGTAGGCAACAAGGGCGTAGTCAACAAGGGCGTAGGCAACAAGGGCGTAGGCAACAAGGGCGTAGGCAACAAGGGCGAAGGCAACAAGAGCGAAGGCAACAAGGGCAAAGGCAACAAGGGCAAAGGCAACAAGGGCAAAGGCAACAAGGGCAAAGGCAACAAGGGCGAAGGCAACAAGGGCGTAGGCAACAAGGACGTAGGCAACAAGGACGTTGGCAACAAGGATGTAAGATTTACATGTAAAAGGCTACATATTCCACAGCCTATCAGAGGGGGGGGGGGGATGACTGACATCGGTCGACTTTTCAAATCAATGTGAAAATGGGAATTAAATAGCATCCAGATGACCCAGATTGGATTATAATGCCATTTGAAGGATACAGCTTCAGGCATCTCTCCCAGCATGACTACTTTCCATTAGGACAAATTAACTCACAACCTCTCTGTTCGTCAGAAACCATTTGAACAACGACTAAAATGAGGGACAATCACAGCGACACACACACATTTAAAATGTCCTCTTAGATCGACCGTCTGTTCAAAATGTGGCCTGCCGGAGAAACACAGTCGTCATTCCCAGGACTACATTAGGCCACATTAACTCAACCTCTGTTTTGGACAATCACACACACTTTTAAAATGCCCTCTTTGTACCACAGGAGTCCACAGGCTTGTTCAACACTAGATGTTATAAAGGACTACAGGCTTGGTCAACACTAGATGGGATGCTATAAAGGACTACAGGCTTGGTCAACACTAGATGGGATGCTATAAAGGACTACAGGCTTGGTCAACACTAGATGGGATGCTATAAAGGACTACAGGCTTGGTCAACACTAGATGGGATGTTATAAAGGACTACAGGCTTGGTCAACACTAGATGGGATGTTATAAAGGACTACAGGCTTGGTCAACACTATATGTTATAAAGGACTACAGGCTTGGTCAACACTAGATGTTATAAAGGACTACAGGCTTGGTCAACACTAGATGTTATAAAGGACTACAGGCTTGGTCAACACTAGATGGTATAAATGACTACAGGCTTGGTCAACACTAGATGGTATAAAGGACTACAGGCTTGGTCAACACTAGATGTTATAAAGGACTACAGGCTTGGTCAACACTAGATGTTATAAAGGACTACAGGCTTGGTCAACACTAGATGTTATGAAGGACTACAGGCTTGGTCAACACTAGATGTTATAAAGGACTACAGGCTTGGTCAACACTAGATGTTATAAAGGACTACAGGCTTGGTCAACACTAGATGTTATAAAGGACTACAGGCTTGTTCAACACTAGATGGGATGTTATAAAGGACTACAGGCTTGGTCAACACTAGATGTTATAAAGGACTACAGGCTTGGTCAACACTAGATGGGATGTTATAAAGGACTACAGGCTTGGTCAACACTAGATGTTATAAAGGACTACAGGCTTGGTCAACACTAGATGTTATAAAGGACTACAGGCTTGGTCAACACTAGATGTTATAAAGGACTACAGGCTTGGTCAACACTAGATGTTATAAAGGACTACAGGCTTGGTCAACACTAGATGGTATAAAGGACTACAGGCTTGGTCAACACTAGATGGGATGTTATAAAGGACTACAGGCTTGGTCAACACTAGATGTTATAAAGGACTACAGGCTTGGTCAACACTAGATGTTATAAAGGACTACAGGCTTGGTCAACACTAGATGTTATAAAGGACTACAGGCTTGGTCAACACTAGATGTTATAAAGGACTACAGGCTTGGTGAACACTAGATGTTATAAAGGACTACAGGCTTGGTCAACACTAGATGGGATGTTATAAAGGACTACAGGCTTGGTCAACACTAGATGGGATGTTATAAAGGACTACAGGCTTGGTCAACACTAGATGGGATGCTATAAAGGACTACAGGCTTGGTCAACACTAGATGGGATGTTATAAAGGACTACAGGCTTGGTCAACACTAGATGTTATAAAGGACTACAGGCTTGGTCAACACTAGATGGGATGTTATAAAGGACTACAGGCTTGGTCAACACTAGATGGGATGTTATAAAGGACTATAGGCTTGGTCAACACTAGATGGGATGCTATAAAGGACTACAGGCTTGGTCAACACTAGATGTTATAAAGGACTACAGGCTTGGTCAACACTAGATGGGATGTTATAAAGGACTACAGGCTTGGTCAACACTAGATGTTATAAAGGACTACAGGCTTGGTCAACACTAGATGTTATAAAGGACTACAGGCTTGGTCAACACTAGATGTTATAAAGGACTACAGGCTTGGTCAACACTAGATGTTATAAAGGACTACAGGCTTGGTGAACACTAGATGTTATAAAGGACTACAGGCTTGGTCAACACTAGATGGGATGTTATAAAGGACTACAGGCTTGGTCAACACTAGATGGGATGTTATAAAGGACTACAGGCTTGGTCAACACTAGATGTTATAAAGGACTACAGGCTTGGTCAACACTAGATGGGATGTTATAAAGGACTACAGGCTTGGTCAACACTAGATGGGATGCTGTAAAGGACTACATGCTTGGTCAACACTAGATGGGATGTTGTAAAGGACTACAGGCTTGGTCAACACTAGATGGGATGTTATAAAGGACTACAGGCTTGGTCAACACTAGATGGGATGTTATAAAGGACTACAGGCTTGGTCAACACTAGATGGGATGCTGTAAAGGACTACAGGCTTGGTCAACACTAGATGGGATGTTATAAAGGACTACAGGCTTGGTCAACACTAGAGGGGATGTTATAAAGGACTACAGGCTTGGTCAACACTAGATGGGATGCTATAAAGGACTACAGGCTTGGTCAACACTAGATGGGATGTTATAAAGGACTACAGGCTTGGTCAACACTAGATGTTATAAAGGACTATAGGCTTGGTCAACACTAGATGGGATGTTATAAAGGACTACAGGCTTGGTCAACACTAGATGGGATGTTATAAAGGACTACAGGCTTGGTCAACACTAGATGGGATGCTATAAAGGACTACAGGCTTGGTCAACACTAGATGGGATGTTATAAAGGACTACAGGCTTGGTCAACACTAGATGTTATAAAGGACTATAGGCTTGGTCAACACTAGATGGGATGTTATAAAGGACTACAGGCTTGGTCAACACTAGATGGGATGTTATAAAGGACTGCAGGCTTGGTCAACACTAGATGGGATGTTATAAAGGACTACAGGCTTGGTCAACACTAGATGTTATAAAGGACTATAGGCTTGGTCAACACTAGATGGGGTGTTATAAAGGACTACAGGCTTGGTCAACACTAGATGTTATGAAGGAATACAGGCTTGGTCAACACTAGATGGGATGCTATAAAGGACTACAGGCTTGGTCAACACTAGATGGGATGTTATAAAGGACTACAGGCTTGGTCAACACTAGATGTTATAAAGGACTATAGGCTTGGTCAACACTAGATGGGATGTTATAAAGGACTGCAGGCTTGGTCAACACTAGATGGGATGCTATAAAGGACTACAGGCTTGGTCAACACTAGATGTTATAAAGGACTACAGGCTTGGTCAACACTAGATGGGATGTTATAAAGGACTGCAGGCTTGGTCAACACTAGATGGGATGTTATAAAGGACTACAGGCTTGGTCAACACTAGATGTTATAAAGGACTATAGGCTTGGTCAACACTAGATGGGGTGTTATAAAGGACTACAGGCTTGGTCAACACTAGATGTTATGAAGGAATACAGGCTTGGTCAACACTAGATGGGATGTTATAAAGGACTACAGGCTTGGTCAACACTAGATGGGATGCTATAAAGTACTACAGGCTTGGTCAACACTAGATGTTATAAAGGACTACAGGCTTGGTCAACACTAGATGTTATAAAGGACTACAGGCTTGGTCAACAATAAAGGACAAAGTGGCAGTAAAGTGACAATATCATTGAAACAGATATGAGTCATTTCCTGTCTGTCAGAGTGAGCTAGAGACAGCCAATAGGATCTACCTCCTGGCAGACAGAGCAGTCTCTTCTCTTCTTCTCTCCTCCTGTCCTATTCTCAGAGGGCTCTGTACGTGTGTGTGGGTGGGGGGAAGGGGGGGGGTGGGGGGGTGTTGACACACTCATGCAGAAAGCAAGATGTGTGTGGGTGTGTCCACGCTCCCATCTCCCAGTAGACAGTCAGTGTTCTGTAAACACACAGGCTGAACACGCAGTGCAGAGTCAGCCAGCCAGCCAGCCAGCCAGCCAGCCCATCCTCACCTGGTCCCGCCACAACACCACCTTTCCATCCCTTCCCGTTACCACATTCTCTATGGTTATATATTTACATACTTGATTTAAAAAATTCAAACCAGGAAATCAAACCAATGTAAAATGCAGCATGTGATTGTAGTGTGTGTGTGTGTGTGTGTGTGTGTGTGTGTGTGTGTGTGTGTGTGTGTGTGTAACCTGTAGGACTCCATGTGGGAGAGAGTGCACACACACACACACACTTTCATTCTATTTCAGCACAGCTTTATTGATAAGTAACCAGAGGGCGATAGGCAGCAGAGATGTTTTCATATTCCATCCCTACTAAGGTATCCTGGCAGGACATAGATCTATACTAGGAGGACATAGATCTATACTAGGAGGACATAGATCTATACTAGGAGGACATAGATCTATACTAGGAGGACATAGATCTATACTAGGAGGACATAGATCTATACTAGGAGGTATCCTAGCAGGACATAGATCTATACTAGGAGGTATCCTAGCAGGACATAGATCTATACTAGGAGGTATCCTAGCAGGACATAGATCTATACTAGGAGGACATAGATCTATACTAGGAGGACATAGATCTATACTAGGAGGACATAGATCTATACTAGCAGGACATAGATCTATACTAGGAGGTATCCTAGCAGGACATAGATCTATACTAGGAGGACATAGATCTATACTAGGAGGACATAGATCTATACTAGGAGGACATAGATCTATACTAGGAGGTATCCTAGCAGGACATAGATCTATACTAGGAGGTATCCTAGCAGGACATAGATCTATACTAGGAGGACATAGATCTATACTAGGAGGACATAGATCTATACTAGGAGGACATAGATCTATACTAGGAGGACATAGATCTATACTAGGAGGTCATAGATCTACACTAGGAGGACATAGATCTATACTAGGAGGTATCCTAGCAGGACATAGATCTATACTAGGAGGTATCCTAGCAGGACATAGATCTATACTAGGAGGACATAGATCTATACTAGGACATAGATCTATACTAGCAGGACATAGATCTATAGTAGCAGGACATAGATCTATACTAGGAGGTATCCTAGCAGGACATAGATCTATACTAGCAGGACATAGATCTATAGTAGCAGGTCATAGATCTATACTAGGAGGTATCCTAGCAGGACATAGATCTATACTAGGAGGTATCCTAGCAGGACATAGATCTATACTAGGAGGACATAGATCTATACTAGGAGGACATAGATCTATACTAGGAGGTCATAGATCTACACTAGGAGGACATAGATCTATACTAGGAGGTATCCTAGCAGGACATAGATCTATACTAGGAGGTATCCTAGCAGGACATAGATCTATACTAGGAGGACATAGATCTATACTAGGACATAGATCTATACTAGCAGGACATAGATCTATAGTAGCAGGACATAGATCTATACTAGGAGGTATCCTAGCAGGACATAGATCTATACTAGCAGGACATAGATCTATAGTAGCAGGTCATAGATCTATACTAGGAGGTATCCTAGCAGGACATAGATCTATACTAGGAGGTATCCTAGCAGGACATAGATCTATACTAGGAGGACATAGATCTATACTAGGAGGACATAGATCTATACTAGGAGGACATAGATCTATCCTAGGAGGTATCCTAGCAGGACATAGATCTATACTAGGAGGACATAGATCTATACTAGGAGGTATCCTAGCAGGACATAGATCTATACTAGGAGGACATAGATCTATACTAGGAGGTATCCTAGCAGGACATAGATCTATACTAGGAGGACATAGATCTATACTAGGAGGTATCCTAGCAGGACATAGATCTATCCTAGGAGGTATCCTAGCAGGACATAGATCTATACTAGGAGGACATAGATCTATACTAGGAGGTATCCTAGCAGGACATAGATCTATACTAGGAGGTATCCTAGCAGGACATAGATCTATACTAGGAGGACATAGATCTATACTAGGAGGACATAGATCTATACTAGGAGGACATAGATCTATACTAGGAGGTATCCTAGCAGGACATATATCTATACTAGCAGGACATAGATCTATACTAGGAGGACATAGATCTATACTAGGATCTATCCTAGGAGGTATGATAACGTTCCATTTATTCCATTATAATGAGCCTGTCCTCCTATAGCTCCTCCCACCAGCCTCCTCTGTTGTATATGTGTGTGTGTTTATCCAAGCAGGGAATGTGCAGAAGCCAGTAGGAGTGAACTCTTCTGTTCGTTATAATGTGTAACAGTAGGAAGCTAATGCTGCTGTTATTTGAGGGCATATCTCATGGATCTGATCGGCCTCCCAGCGATATGGAGCGTTCTGGGTGTGTGTGTGTCTGTTCCTCACAGCGTTCTGGATGTGTGTGTGTGTGTGTGAGTGAGAGAGAGTGTTCTGTCGATGGCTCTAGCGTACAGTGCTGATTATATCTGTAGCTCACAGCGTTCTGGATGTGTGTGTGTGTGTGTGTGTGTGTGTGTGTGTGTGTGTGTGTGTGTGTGTGTGTGTGTGTGTGTGTGAGAGTGTGTTCTGTCTATGGCTCTAGCGTACAGTGCTGATTATGTCTGTAGCTCACAGCAGAGGGCTGAGCAGTGAAAACATTCTTAGGTAAGATGAAAGAGGAGAATTAGACATCTTATTAAACTTTCATGATCTGGTCTGACAAATCAGTGTGGAAACCATGCTCCTCCTCTTAACTCACACACACACTACAGTACTCACTCACACACACACACACTACAGTACTCACTACAGTACTCTCACACACACACACACACACACACACACAGTTCCTGTTCATACACACGCTCACAAATGCACTGCACACACCTCTCATGTTAGATCTGTCCAGCATGCACACTTCCTCACGTTCACACACTACAGTACTCACACACACTACAGTACTCACACACACACACTACAGTACTCACACACACACACTACAGTACTCACACACACACACACACACACACACACACACACACACTTCACACTAAATCTGTCAACAGCCGGTTCAGAGAATAGTAGTTCAGTTGGCTGGATTAATGCATTCACTTAAACTCTCCTCACTCTCTTTCCCTACATCCCCGCTACCTCTCGCCCCCTCTTCCTCTCGCCCCCGCTTCCTCTCGCCCCAGTTCTGGTACTACAGAACATTAAAGGTGAATACACAAAGTGCTAGAGCAACTGCAGTCAGACGCTAGGACAGACGCTAGGAGAGACAGACGCTAGGGCAGACAGACGCACTGCTAGGACAGACGGACCGCTAGGACAGACGGACCGCTAGGACAGACGGACCGCTCGGACAGACGGACCGCTCGGACAGACGGACCGCTCGGACAGACGGACCGCTCGGACAGATGGACCGCTAGGACAGACGGACCGCTAGGACAGACGGACCGCTAGGACAGACGGACCGCTAGGACAGACGGACCGCTAGGACAGACGGACCGCTAGGACAGACGGACCGCTACAGACGGACAGCTCGGACAGACGGACCGCTCGGACAGACGGACCGCTAGGACAGACGGACCGCTAGGACAGACGGACCGCTAGGACAGACGGACCGCTAGGACAGACGGACCGCTAGGACAGACGGACCGCTACAGACGGACCGCTCGGACAGACGGACCGCTAGGACAGACGGACCGCTCACAGACGGACCGCTCGGACAGACGGACCGCTCGGACAGACGGACCGCTAGGACAGACGGACCGCTCGGACAGACGGACCGCTCGGACAGACGGACCGCTAGGACAGACGGACAGGACAGACGGACCGCTCGGACAGACGGACCGCTCGGACAGACGGACCGCTAGGACAGACGGACCGCTAGGACAGACGGACCGCTAGGACAGACGGACCGCTAGGACAGACGGACCGCTAGGACAGACGGGACCGAGGACAGACGGACCGCTAGGACAGACGGACCGCTAGGACAGACGGGCCGCTGACCGCTAGGACAGACGGGCCGCTAGGACAGACGGGCCGCTAGGACAGACGGGCCGCTAGGACAGACGGGCCGCTAGGACAGACGGGCCGCTAGACAGACGCTAGGACAGACGGACCGCTAGGACAGACGGACCGCTCGGACAGACGGACCGCTCGGACAGACGGACCGCTAGGACAGACGGACCGCTCGGACAGACGGACCGACAGACGGACCGCTAGGACAGACGGACCGCTCGGACAGACGGACAGACAGACGGACCGCTCGGACAGACGGACCGCTAGGACAGACGGACCGCTAGGACAGACGGACCGCTAGGACAGACGGGCCGCTAGGACAGACGGACCGCTAGGACAGACGGACCGCTAGGACAGACGGACCGCTAGGACAGACGGACCGCTAGGACAGACGGGCCGCTAGGACAGACGGGCCGCTAGGACAGACGGGCCGCTAGGACAGACGGGCCGCTAGGACAGACGGGCCGCTAGGACAGACGGGCCGCTAGGACAGACGGGCCGCTAGGACAGACGGGCCGCTAGGACAGACGGACCGCTAGGACAGACGGACCGCTAGGACAGACGGACCGCTAGGACAGACGGACCGCTAGGACAGACGGACCGCTAGGACAGACGGACCGCTAGGACAGACGGGCCGCTAGGACAGACGGGCCGCTAGGACAGACGGGCCGCTAGGACAGACGGGCCGCTAGGACAGACAGACCGCTAGGACAGACAGACCGCTAGGACAGACAGACCGCTAGGACAGACAGACCGCTAGGACAGACATTAGGACAGACAGACCGCTAGGACAGACAGACCGCTAGGACAGACATTAGGACAGACATTAGGACAGACAGACCGCTAGGACAGACAGACCGCTAGGACAGACATTAGGACGGACAGCAATGGGCCATTGAGCTAATAATGTCATCAGGATCATTGTCCTCAAAGAAATGAAATCCTTCCTAATAAATTCACTGTCCCGATAATCCTAATCTGAACTGTAATCTGTTTGGAAAAATACCCTTTTTGCAGATCACTGTTGTGCTGTTTTCAACAGGGGCGGCGCACAGACACAGAAAGACCTGACCTTTAGAACAAGATGGCGCTGACAGACACAGAAAGACCTGACCTTTTGAACAAGATGGCGCTGACAGACACGGAAAGACCTGACCTTTAGAACAAGATGGCGCTGACAGACACAGAAAGACCTGACCTTTTGAACAAGATGGCGCTGACAGACACAGAAAGACCTGACCTTTTGAACAAGATGGCGCTGACAGACACAGAAAGACCTGACCTTTTGAACAAGATGGCGCTGACAGACACAGAAAGACCTGACCTTTAGAACAAGATGGCGCTGACAGACACAGAAAGACCTGACCTTTAGAACAAGATGGCGCTGACAGACACAGAAAGACCTGACCTTTTGAACAAGATGGCGCTGACAGACACAGAAAGACCTGACCTTTAGAACAAGATGGCGCTGACAGACACAGAAAGACCTGACCTTTAGAACAAGATGGCGCTGACAGACACAGAAAGACCTGACCTTTAGAACAAGATGGCGCTGACAGACACAGAAAGACCTGACCTTTAGAACAAGATGGCGCTGACAGACACAGAAAGACCTGACCTTTAGAACAAGAAGGCGCTGACAGACACAGAAAGACCTGAGGTTTAGAACAAGATGGCGCTGACAGACACAGAAAGACCTGACCTTTAGAACAAGATGGCGCTGACAGACACAGAAAGACCTGACCTTTAGAACAAGATGGCGCTGACAGACACAGAAAGACCTGACCTTTAGAACAAGATGGCGCTGACAGACACAGAAAGACCTGACCTTTAGAACAAGATGGCGCTGACAGACACAGAAAGACCTGACCTTTTGAACAAGATGGCGCTGACAGACACAGAAAGACCTGACCTTTAGAACAAGATGGCGCTGACAGACACAGAAAGACCTGACCTTTAGAACAAGATGGCGCTGACAGACACAGAAAGACCTGACCTTTAGAACAAGATGGCGCTGACAGACACAGAAAGACCTGACCTTTGAACAAGATGGCGCTGACAGACACAGAAAGACCTGACCTTTAGAACAAGATGGCGCTGACAGACACAGAAAGACCTGACCTTTAGAACAAGATGGCGCTGACAGACACAGAAAGACCTGACCTTTAGAACAAGATGGCGCTGACAGACACAGAAAGACCTGACCTTTTGAACAAGATGGCGCTGACAGACACAGAAAGACCTGACCTTTTGAACAAGATGGAGCTGACAGACACAGAAAGACCTGACCTTTTGAACAAGATGGCGCTGACAGACACAGAAAGACCTGACCTTTAGAACAAGATGGCGCTGACAGACACAGAAAGACCTGACCTTTTGAACAAGATGGCGCTGACAGACACAGAAAGACCTGACCTTTAGAACAAGATGGCGCTGACAGACACAGAAAGACCTGAGGTTTAGAACAAGATGGCGCTGACAGACACGGAAAGACCTGACCTTTAGAACAAGATGGCGCTGACAGACACAGAAAGACCTGACCTTTTGAACAAGATGGCGCTGACAGACACAGAAAGACCTGACCTTTTGAACAAGATGGCGCTGACAGACACAGAAAGACCTGACCTTTTGAACAAGATGGCGCTGACAGACACAGAAAGACCTGACCTTTAGAACAAGATGGCGCTGACAGACACAGAAAGACCTGACCTTTAGAACAAGATGGCGCTGACAGACACAGAAAGACCTGACCTTTTGAACAAGATGGCGCTGACAGACACAGAAAGACCTGACCTTTTGAACAAGATGGCGCTGACAGTCTCCCTGTTTCTATCTCCTAGCCAACTACCTAGAAGCATTTCTCTGCACCTGCTGTAACATCTGATAGACAGTGTACACAACCAATACACTTTGATTTAGCATTCAGTCTGGCTGGACCCAGATATAGCACACACACACACACACACACACACACCCTTTTACATTACCTCTGTCGGGAGCCAGCTATAATAGATATTACATCTGTCTGTAAACACACACACACACACACACACACACACACACACACACACACACGTTATCCATGCCCACAAATATTAAAAAACACAGAGCAGACATGGAGCTAAATAAGACAAACTACAGTAGTCCCTCAACACAGCCCCACCACATCAGTCTGATGGGCAGAGAACACAGTGGAATATATAGGAGCAGAACTATTACATGACAGGTGACAAGAGGAGCTGAACCTGAGGCTGTCACATGGAGGGCTTTTGGAGTGTTTTCTGATCTCTACCCCCCCAACTGCTGCGGCTCCATTTAAATCATTTAAAGGTGAGTGGGTAATGAGCTAGAGATGAGCTAGAGAACCAGGTCTGTCTGTCCGTCTCTCCTCTAGAGAACCAGGTCTGTCTGTCCGTCTCTCCTCTAGAGAACCAGGTCTGTCTGTCTGTCTCTCCTCTAGAGAACCAGGTCTGTCTGTCCGTCTCTCCTCTAGAGAACCAGGTCTGTCTGTCCGTCTCTCCTCTAGAGAACCAGGTCTGTCTGTCCGTCTCTCCTCTAGAGAACCAGGTCTGTCTGTCCGTCTCTCCTCTAGAGAACCAGGTCTGTCTGTCCGTCTCTCCTCCAGAGAACCAGGTCTGTGTCTGTCCGTCCGGTCCCCACTGTGCCTGTCCCCACTGTGCCTGTCCACACTGCCTGTCCACACTGTCTGTCCCCACTGTGCCTGTCCACACTGTGCCTGTCCCCACTGTCTGTCCCCACTGTGCCTGTCCCCACTGTGCCTGTCCCCACTGCCTGTCCCCACTGTGCCTGTCCACACTGCCTGTCCACACTGTGCCTGTCCCCACCCCACTGCCTGTCCACACTGTGCCTGTCCACACTGTGCCTGTCCACAGTGCTTGTCCCCACTGTGCCTGTCCACACTGCCTGTCCCCACTGTGCCTGTCCACACTGTGCCTGTCCCCACCCATCTGCCTGTCCACACTGTGCCTGTCCCCACTGTGCCTGTCCCCACTGCCTGTCCACACTGCCTGTCCACACTGTGCCTGTCCCCACCCATCTGCCTGTCCACACTGTGCCTGTCCACACTGCGCCTGTCCCCACTGCGCCTGTCCCCACTGCGCCTGTCCACACTGTGCCTGTCCACACTGTGCCTGTCCACACTGCGCCTGTCCCCACTGTGCCTGTCCACACTGCCTGTCCACACTGTGCCTGTCCCCACTGTGCCTGTCCACACTGTGCCTGTCCACACTGCGCCTGTCCCCACTGTGCCTGTCCACACCCCACTGCCTGTCCACACTGTGCCTGTCCCCACTGTGCCTGTCCCCACTGTGCCTGTCCACACTGTGCCTGTCCACACTGTGCCTGTCCACACTGCGCCTGTCCCCACTGTGCCTGTCCACACCCCACTGCCTGTCCACACTGTGCCTGTCCCCACTGTGCCTGTCCCCACTGTGCCTGTCCCCACTGTGCCTGTCCCCACTGCGCCTGTCTCCACTGCGCCTGTCCCCACTGCGCCTGTCCCCACTGCGCCTGTCCACACTGCGCCTGTCCACACTGCGCCTGTCCACACTGTGCCTGTCCCCACTGTGCCTGTCCCCACTGCCTGTCCACACTGTGCCTGTCCCCACCCATCTGCCTGTCCACACTGCGCCTGTCCCCACTGCGCCTGTCCCCACTGCGCCTGTCCCCACTGCGCCTGTCCACACTGCGCCTGTCCACACTGTGCCTGTCCACACTGTGCCTGTCCACACTGTGCCTGTCCACACTGCGCCTGTCCCCACTGTGCCTGTCCACACCCCACTGCCTGTCCACACTGCCTGTCCACACTGTGCCTGTCCCCACTGTGCCTGTCCACACTGTGCCTGTCCACACTGTGCCTGTCCACACTGTGCCTGTCCACACTGTCTGTCCCCACTGTGCCTGTCCACACTGCCTGTCCCCACCCCACTGCCTGTCCACACTGCCTGTCCCCACCCCACTGCCTGTCCCCACTGCCTGTCCACACTGCCTGTCCCCACCCCACTGCCTGTCCACACCACACTGCCTGTCCACACTGTGCCTGTCCCCACTGTGCCTGTACCCACTGTGCCTGTCCCCACTGTGCCTGTCCACACTGTCTGTCCCCACTGTGCCTGTCCACACTGCCTGTCCCCACCCCACTGCCTGTCCACACTGCCTGTCCCCACCCCACTGCCTGTCCCCACTGCCTGTCCACACTGCCTGTCCCCACCCCACTGCCTGTCCCCACTGCCTGTCCACACTGCCTGTCCCCACCCCACTGCCTGTCCCCACTGTGCCTGTCCCCTGTGCCTGTCCACACTGCCTGTCCCCACAGTTTGTCCCCACAGTCTGTCCCCACCCCACTGTCTGTCCCACTGCCTGTCACCACTGCCTGTTCCCACTGCCTGTTCCAACTGCCTGTTCCCACTGCCTGTCCCCACTGCCTGTCCCCACCCCACTGCCTGTCCCCACCCCACTGCCTGTCCCCACTGCCTGTCCCCACTGTCTGTCCCCACTGCCTGTCCCCACTGCCTGTCCATTTGTCTGGTTTCTCTGTATGTCCAGACACTATTTCTTGGCCTTGACACTGAAAGACCATGTTTGCTTTGCTCTGTTAATGTGATCCGGAGATTCCGTACGAACGGTGTGACGCAATAGCAGAGCCTCCAGATGCTAAATCAAGCTCACCACGCACCTCCCAAATTGCGTAGCAATGCGGAGGGCTCCGTATCAGGGTTTACGTTAGGAAAATGTGGAGCCGGACATTTCACCAGCAACATTTTACATTCACCGGACCCATATGCATTGGGTGTGTAACCTGATCAGGGCGTCCACCCACAGTGTTTAGACTGACAGAAATCACATTTAGATTAAGGTAATTCATATTAACAGAACATGCAAGTCGAGGACACATCGTAAGGTGGGTGTGTAGCCTGATCAGGGCGTCCACCCACAGTGCTCAGAAATCACATTTAGATCAAGGTAATTCATATTAACAGAACATGCAAGTCGAGGACACATCGATGTGTGGTACTTCGTACTGAACTCTGATGTGCACTTTGAACATGTTAGAATAATTGTCCACATTTACTTTTCCTCAGGTCAACAAAACGAGTAACGAACAGCTAAATCACTAGCCTATGTCAATATACTATAGTAGAAAAGTTTACCTATTCTATTGGTCAGGTTGTTGAGAAATAAATAGCCTATTTACAAAACAGACTCTGGGACAGTTGTGTGACGATAGATCCCAGATTCATACAACCAGTAAGGCCTGGGATACATAAAACAACCATGTTAAAGAGCAAATGAGTCTGATGCAACAGATCAGAACATTTTGTGTTTAGCATAAATGTTGATTAACTATTATTTATTCACATAAGTGCAGTAAGGCAGTAGGCCACACAAGGCAGTAGGCCGGACAAGGCAGTAGGCCGGACAAGGCAGTAGGCCGGACTAGGCAGTAGGCCACACAAGGATGTAGGCCACACAAGGCAGTAGGCCGCACATAGGCAGGACTAAGCAGTAGGCCGCACAAGGCAGTAGGCCACACAAGGCAGTAGGCCACACAAGGCAGTCGCCACACAAGGCAGTAGGCCACACAAGGCAGTAGGGCGAACACAGGCAGTAGGCCGCACAAGGCAGTAGGCCGCACATAGGCAGGACTAGGCAGTAGGCCGCACAAGGATGTAGGCCGCACAAGGCAGTAGGCCGCACATAGGCAGGACTAGGCAGTAGGCCGCACAAGGCAGTAGGCCGCAGTAGGCCGCACTAGGCAGTAGGCCACACAAGGCAGTAGGCCGCACTAGGCAGTAGGCCGCACAAGGCAGTAGGCCGCACAAGGCAGTAGGCCACACAAGGCAGTAGGCCGCACAAGGCAGTAGGCCGCACAAGGCAGTAGGCCGCACTAGGCAGTAGGCCGCACAAGGCAGTAGGCCGCACAAGGCAGTAGGCCACACAAGGCAGTAGGCCACACTAGGCAGTAGGCCGCACAAGGCAGTAGGCCGCACAAGGCAGTAGGCCACACTAGGCAGTAGGCCACACTAGGCAGTAGGCCGCACTAGGCAGTAGGCCACACTAGGCAGTAGGCCACACAAGGCAGTAGGCCATGCGGGAATGCTCGTTCCATAATGTAATTAGCAGGAAAAACCCCGCTGTCAAAATGGCGCTGCACATACGAGCGGTTTCATGTGACAGATCAAATATCTGTTCGAAATGTAGAAAGAGATGAGATCTAATAGGCTAATTTGAAGCAAGGTAAGACACGTTCAGTATGTATTAATGACTCTCTGAGGTCATTAAAGATTCCATGGCACTTATTGTAAGAGTAGGGGTGTTAACCCCGGTGTCCTGGCTGAATTCCCAATCTGGTCCCCAAACCATCATGGTCACCTAATCATCCCCAGCTTCCAATTGGCTCATTCATCCCCCCTCCTCCTCTCCCCTGTAACTATTCCCCAGGTCGTTGCTGCAAATGAGAACGTGTTCTCAGTCAACTTTACCTGGTAAAATAACGGATAAATTAATTAATTAAAAAAGGTTCAGGTTTCAAACTATTAAGTATAAAATGTTTTCTAAATGCGTTCTGACTCCAACTCATTGCAAAGTGTTGTGACGCGCTGATGAGGCCTGCCTTCCGTTGGCGTCTGATCTTTAAAAGCACCACAACATACAGCAGCAGCTCGAGGTTTCCTGATGGATTATCCACTCAAAGTCTCTGTCTGTACGGTGTAATAATATACTGTACACGCGTCAATTTCATTCCACTAAATTATGCTAATTAACCTATAGACCGATGAGCAAATGTATTTACAATGACTGGTATTTCCATCAATGAAGAGGCTAAAAATAATTATTTTCTTCTTCTCACGAACAGTTGGCCCAGCGACAGTTTTATTTAAAAATCGGATTTAAAAAGAATTATCAGACAAAAGCCGGCTATTTTAGGCAAATGGAAACTCTGCATTGACATGATTGGTTGACGGTAGGCCTGGTTAGCCTGTCGTGCTAACCTCTGTAGAGCAGCAGCACCGTGTTAGGGTTGGTTAGCGTATCATGCTAACCTCTGTAGTGCAGCAGCACCGTGTTAGGGTCAGTTAGCCTGTCGTGCTAACCTCTGTAGAGCAGCAGCACCATGTTAGGGTCAGTTAGCGTGTCGTGCTAACCTCTGTAGTGCAGCATCACCGTGTTAGGGTCAGTTAGCGTATCATGCTAACCTCTGTAGTGCAGCAGCACCATGTTAGGGTCAGTTAGCGTGTCGTGCTAACCTCTGTAGAGCAGCAGCACCATGTTAGGGTCAGTTAGCGTGTCGTGCTAACCTCTGTAGTGCAGCATCACCGTGTTAGGGTCAGTTAGCGTGTCGTGCTAACCTCTGTAGAGCAGCAGCACAGTGTTAGGGTCAGTTAGCGTATCATGCTAACCTCTGTAGTGCAGCAGCACCATGTTAGGGTCAGTTAGCGTGTCGTGCTAACCTCTGTAGTGCAGCAGCACCGTGTTAGGGTCAGTTAGCCTGTCGTGCTAACCTCTGTAGTGCAGCATCACCGTGTTAGGGTCAGTTAGTGTGTCGTGCTAACCTCTGTAGAGCAGCAGCACCATGTTAGGGTCGGTTAGCGTATCATGCTAACCTATGTAGTGCAGCAACACCAGGCATTAGCTACCTCAGAGAAATAAGAAACAGGCAGGAAGGCAGTACTGTTAAGTAATACATGAATAAGCTTCTTCCTCTATCTGGTCTTTACTCTTAAGTCTTGGTAATGTTTTAGTTGACTCGCCACTCACGCCATATTCCCCATACAGTACATAACACAGAGAGAGATCAGTCAGGAGCATATTCCCCATACAGTACATAACACAGAGAGATCAGTCAGGAGCATATTCCCCATACAGTACATAACACAGAGAGAGATCAGTCAGGAGCATATTCTCCATACAGTACATAACACAGAGAGAGATCAGTCAGGAGCATATTCCCCATACAGTACATAACACAGAGAGAGATCAGTCAGGAGCATATTCTCCATACAGTACATAACACAGAGAGAGATCAGTCAGGAGCATATTCCCCATACAGTACATAACACAGAGAGATCAGTCAGAAGCATATTCCCCATACAGTACATAACACAGAGAGATCAGTCAGGAGCATATTCCCCATACAGTACATAACACAGAGAGATCAGTCAGGAGCATATTCCCCATACAGTACATAACACAGAGAGAGATCAGTCAGGAGCATATTCTCCATACAGTACATAACACAGAGAGATCAGTCAGGAGCATATTCCCCATACAGTACATAACACAGAGAGAGATCAGTCAGGAGCATATTCTCCATACAGTACATAACACAGAGAGATCAGTCAGGAGCATATTCCCCATACAGTACATAACACAGAGAGATCAGTCAGAAGCATATTCCCCATACAGTACATAACACAGAGAGATCAGTCAGGAGCATATTCTCCATACAGTACATAACACAGAGAGAGATCAGTCAGGAGCATATTCCCCATACAGTACATAACACAGAGAGATCAGTCAGGAGCATATTCCCCATACAGTACATAACACAGAGAGAGATCAGTCAGGAGCATATTCCCCATACAGTACATAACACAGAGAGAGATCAGTCAGGAGCATATTCTCCATACAGTACATAACACAGAGAGATCAGTCAGGAGCATATTCTCCATACAGTACATAACACAGAGAGAGATCAGTCAGGAGCATATTCCCCATACAGTACATAACACAGAGAGATCAGTCAGGAGCATATTCCCCATACAGTACATAACACAGAGAGAGATCAGTCAGGAGCATATTCTCCATACAGTACATAACACAGAGAGATCAGTCAGGAGCATATTCCCCATACAGTACATAACACAGAGAGAGATCAGTCAGGAGCATATTCTCCATACAGTACATAACACAGAGAGAGAGATCAGTCAGGAGCATATTCCCCATACAGTACATAACACAGAGAGAGATCAGTCAGGAGCATATTCTCCATACAGTACATAACACAGAGAGAGAGATCAGTCAGGAGCATATTCTCCATACAGTACATAACACAGAGAGAGATCAGTCAGGAGCATATTCTCCATACAGTACATAACACAGAGAGAGATCAGTCAGGAGCATATTCCCCATACAGTACATAACACAGAGAGAGATCAGTCAGGAGCATATTCTCCATACAGTACATAACACAGAGAGAGATCAGTCAGGAGCATATTCTCCATACAGTACATAACACAGAGAGAGAGATCAGTCAGGAGCATATTCCCCATACAGTACATAACACAGAGAGAGAGATCAGTCAGGAGCATATTCTCCATACAGTACATAACACAGAGAGAGAGATCAGTCAGGAGCATATTCCCCATACAGTACATAACACAGAGAGAGAGATCAGTCAGGAGCATATTCCCCATACAGTACATAACACAGAGAGATCAGTCAGGAGCATATTCCCCATACAGTACATAACACAGAGAGAGATCAGTCAGGAGCATATTCCCCATACAGTACATAACACAGAGAGAGAGATCAGTCAGGAGCATATTCCCCATACAGTACATAACACAGAGAGAGATCAGTCAGGAGCATATTCTCCATACAGTACATAACACAGAGAGATCAGTCAGGAGCATATTCTCCATACAGTACATTTAGGGAGCAAGACAGTTTCAGGATGGTGTGTTTAGTTGTTCTAAGTATATGACTATATCATGGAGAGAGAGAGAGACTCCCAGCCATATATATTAAGCAGCATATGGGGCTGGAACTGTGATATAACATAAATGCTTTTGGTCATGTTTGTATTCTGTAGGCAATCAATGCACAATACATACCTGTACAGATTCAATCTCTGCACAATACATACCTGTACAGATACAATCAATGCACAATACATACCTGTACAGATTCAATCAATGCACAATACATACCTGTACAGATTCAATCAATGCACAATACATACCTGTACAGATTCAATCAATGCACAATACATACCTGTACAGATACAATCAATGCACAATACATACCTGTACAGATACAATCAATGCACAATACATACCTGTACAGATACAATCAATGCACAATACATACCTGAACAGATACAATCTCTGCACAATACATACCTGAACAGATACAATCCCTGTATTGACCATTGGTCGGTCAATAGGGTTATTAGCTGGTGGTTTTAGGTCTGTTTGCAGTCTAGCAGTGGGTCAGTGAGAGAACAACCTGACCTACATTCTACAATCTAGATTAGAACCTTGAACCATTCTAAAGTGATTCTAGAACCATTCCAGTTGTATTCCTAAAAAAACACCATCAGATTACACACCCCATTTAACAATCAAATGTGGTGCTTTAACTCCGGGTGAGAGAACACTGTCACTGTAAATGAGTTGCAATATATAAATCGGTACATTTAAAGGTGAGCTGTGACTGCTGGCGGCACAGTTCAATGTACCAACAGTTCAACAGTACCTGTACTGAAGTCATAAAGCAGACGAATCAGGACTTTACCTGGCTGAGCAGACAGGCAGCCTGGAACATTCCTTAAATACCTGACGAGAGGGAACTATTTATGAAATGTTGCTGTACCTGTTCCAGATATGAAAACACTGTCGCTGCGCAGGCACACACACACACACACACACACACACACACGTCTGTCTTGTTCAATTCTACAATAGGTTTCTGTGTTTGGTTCATTTCCTCCCTTTGTCTTAGGTAATACCCCCAATTATGCAAAACCTCTCCACTTCTTTGAACATTATGCTCCTAGACTTTTACTGCTGTTAAATCCATACGTTGCCTCATTCAGTTATAACCTACACAAACTCACAGCCATAACCTACACAAACTCACAGCCATAACCTACACAAACTCACAGCCATAACCTACACAAACTCACAGCCATAACCTACACAAACTCACAGCCATAACCTACACAAACTCACAGCCATAACCTACACAAACTCACAGCCATAACCTACACAAACTCACAGCCATAACCTACACAAACTCACAGCCATAACCTACAAAACTCTGATTCAGCAGCCCTGGCGGTGGGAAGGCAAAGTGTTCCCCTTTTGGAACCATTTCCTGTGTCTGAAAGATAGAACCTAGCCGGCAGACCCAAAGAGCAAATCAAGTGCACCTACAGGTCCTACCGCTGGCCAATCAGATAGCTCCAATACCAGTGTCTGCCCAGTTTCCTCAAGCCACAGACTGTAAAAAGAAACCTCAGAACGCACAGCAAAGTTGATAATACTGGGAGATTTAAAAACTTTTAAAACCACGACTAGAGAAAGACTCAAAGAGCTGCTGTTTTTATGAGTAAGTTTATGTTTAAGTTGTTATTCAGCACCATCAACCTCTTTTATAGCCACACCTCCTACTTTATAGCCACACCTCCTACTTTATAGCCACACCCCCTACTTTATAGCCACACCCCCTACTTTATAGCCACACCCCCTACTTTATAGCCACACCTCCTACTTTATAGCCACACCTCCTACTTTATAGCCACACCTCCTACTTTATAGCCACACCTCCTACTTTATAGCCACACCTCCTACTTTATAGCCACACCTCCTACTTTATAGCCACACCTCCTACTTTATAGCCACACCTCCTACTTTATAGCCACACCTCCTACTTTATAGCCACACCTCCTACTTTATAGCCAGACTTCCTACTTCCACTCGCTCTACATCCAGCACTGGGCTGTAATTAATGCCTATAGAAAAGTTGTTCCTATAAACTTCAGTTATTGATCATCTGCTTGTCTCTTTTCTCTGGTCATGGGATTAACAACATGAACTGGTGCATGAGTTCCCCCATCAGCTGGAAGACTGTGTCCCCTTTCTCTCAGCACAGGGAGGGAGGGAGGGAGGGAGAGTCGGGTGACAGGCTGCCTCATCCTCCCCCTCCCTCCCTCCCTCCCTCCCTCCCTCCCCCCTCCCTCCCCCTCCCTCCCTCCCTCCCTCCCTCCCTCCCTCCCTCCCTCCCCCCCCCTCCCTCCCCCTCCCCCCCCCTCCCTCCCTCCCTCCCTCCCTCCCTCCCCCCCCTCCCTCCCTCCCTCCCCCCCCTCCCTCCCTCCCTCCCTCCCTCCCCCCCCCTCCCTCCCTCCCTCCCTCCCTCCCCCCCCCCTCCCTCCCTCCCTCTCCTCAGACTGACCATCAGATGCAGGCCATCAGCTCACTCAGGTGCGCCTCATACAAATGATATTTTCCCAGTGTGATCATATACCTCATTTGTTATACATATCATTTAAAAGGATCTGAGAAGAACAGTGGCAGGGCAATCCAAGCACAGCCAGTATGTAGTGATAATGTATTGGGCCAATACCCTCTAGCCTACTGCACAAACCTCATTGCTACAATACTGGTTTCAATTGGTTAATGTTGCATAGGCTTACGTTTGTAATTCGTGTTAATGAGTCATCTGAGCGGTAGTTCTCAGAAAGTGATTTCGACTCAGAAAGGGTTGGTGAACACTGACCTCCCCGGACGCGGCGCCGTAGCCTCCCCGGACGCGGCGCCGTAGCCTCCCCGGACGCGGCGCCGTAGCCTCCCCGGACGCGGCGCCGTAGCCTCCCCGGACGCGGCGCCGTAGCCTCCCCGGACGCGGCGCCGTAGCCTCCCCAAACTCGGCGCCGTAGCCTCCCCAAACTCGGCGCCGTAGCCTCCCCAAACTCGGCGCCGTAGCCTCCCCAAACTCGGTGCCGTAACCCCCCAAACAGAGGTTGTCTCCTGACCTGCAGCAACTACTATGAGACCTCATTCTGTACAGGAAGTCCTCTGTTGGACTAAACACTGTACTGTCGTCAGGCACACACACACACACACACACACACACACACACACACACACACACACACTCCCTTGATTTCAGCTGCTCTCACTCTGAAGTCAGAGGAGGTTGAGAGAGAGAGGGGGGGGAGAGAGAGAGAGACAGAGAGAGTAACTACACACATTCAAAATGCCACATGACTGGAGCTGGGTGTAAAAAGCTGGAATAAACGTCCCCTCACCGTTTGCTGTTATGTTTAATCAACGCTTCATTGAGACAATAGCAACAGTTGGGGTTTTTCCCCTTCTTCCTCGGACCAGACAAGAGGACAGAGTGTTGACACTGTTGTTTCTCATGGACACGTTGGCAGACACAGGCCCCCAGCCTGCGATCCATCCAGTTTAACTACGGTTTAAAAAGATCACAAACGCAGTCCGGAGAACTTTAACAAACAGAATATATTTGTCCTGGGATATGTTCAGTGCTCTTGTCACAGTGGCTGATGAAGTGTGTGACAAACCTGCCGCATTTGGAGAAAGCAGAGCCTCTTTCCACATTGACGATAGCACAGGGACATTTTCAGAGGTTCTCCAGGGACGATACTGTTGTGAAAAATGATCCCGTCTCGAGTGCTAACTACGGAGGTGCATGACCCTCCCCCTGACAGTTGCCCCCCTCTAAGCAGGACGGTGGAGACAGAATAGTTCAGCCCAACACTCCTACAGTATAAATGGTAATAGCAGGACGGTAGAGACTAGTTCAGCCCAACACTCCTACAGTATAAATGGTAATAGCAGGACGGTAGAGACTAGTTCAGCACAACACTCCTACAGTATAAATGGTAATAGCAGGACGGTAGAGACTAGTTCAGCCCAACACTCCTACAGTATAAATGGTAATAGCAGGACGGTAGAGACTAGTTCAGCCCAACACTCCTACAGTATAAATGGTAATAGCAGGACGGTAGAGACTAGTTCAGCCCAACACTCCTACAGTATAAATGGTAATAGCAGGATGGTAGAGACTAGTTCAGCACAACACTCCTACAGTATAAATGGTAATAGCAGGACGGTAGAGACTAGTTCAGCCCAACACTCCTACAGTATAAATGGTAATAGCAGGACAGTATAGACTAGTTCAGCCCAACACTCCTACAGTATAAATGGTAATAGCAGGACGGTAGAGACTAGTTCAGCCCAACACTCCTACAGTATAAATGGTAATAGCAGGACGGTGTAGACTAGTTCAGCCCAACACTCCTACAGTATAAATGGTAATAGCAGGACGGTAGAAACAGAATAGTTCAGCCCAACACTCCTACAGTATAAATGGTAATAGCAAATCAATGTTTTATTTTAATAGCTGACGTGTGGACATTTAAATGTGGACATTTTCCTGATATTTTAGACTTGTGTTTATTGACCTCTTACCTGAAATTGCACCAACAGCCTGTTACATTCTGTCTGAGCTGCCCAAGCTGTCCGAGCTGCCTGCCGGCTACACTGAGCCACGTAAAACTATGGAATCCCTTTCCCGCCACCATTAAAATAAATAAAAAACGTTGATAGTATTGCAGAAAATGTTTGATATGCGCAAGTCAAACTATGTCAGTAAAACATTTTAGATAATTGATGATACAAATAAAATATGTTTTCTCATTTGTAACATTGTGTGGTGATTTCAGAGGTGGCACCACAGATCACAGAGTGGGGGGGGGGGGGGGGATTGTTTTCCTGGGGACCAGAGTTTTTCCTGGTCTGGTAGGCTACCCTAACCAAATAAAATCAGCTGTAAAAAAGGGGGTAAATATGTGCTATGATGGAACCATGATTTAAACCACGGGTTCTGTCTAAAGCAGAACCTCTTTTCAACATGTCTCAATATTTGTTATTAAACTAAATCCAAAGTGCCGGGGGTTTGCTGGCAGTCCTGATCTCTGCAACGTGGAGAGATGAAAATAACAGAACCTATCTATATGTATTTTATTTTGGGTGGCAGGAATGGGCTTCCATATAAAACAGCTCCCCGGTGAATTATACCCACGTTTTCAGTCACAATTATCTTTTAGCACATGTAGCCTGATGATTAGCACATGTAGCCTGGTGATTAGCACATGTAGCCTGGTGATTAGCACATGTAGCCTGGTGATTAGCACATGTAGCCTGGTGATTAGCACATGTAGCCTGATGATTAGCACATGTAGCCTGATGATTAGCACATGTAGCCTGATGATTAGCACATGTAGCCTGATGATTAGCACATGTAGCCTGATGATTAGCACATGTAGCCTAATGATTAGCACATGTAGCCTGGTGATTAGCACATGTAGCCTGGTGATTAGCACATGTAGCCTAATGATTAGCACATGTAGCCTAATGATTAGCACATGTAGCCAAATGATTAGCACATGTAGCCTAATGATTAGCACATGTAGCCTAATGATTAGCATGATATTGTTTAAAATGAAGCATGGTTTGTTATAGTGTTGTAAGGTAGGCCTAATGTACTTTATATTCGTATAAGAGGGATAAGCATGCATTTTCAGTAGGCTAACATTACTTGTGCTTTTGTATTTAAGCTAAAAGATTTGAAAATAAAGCATTTAATTGTCTGCAAATGTTTGTGAATTGTTGAGCTATTCAAGAATGTAATTTTTTTTATTTTTTTTTATTTCACCTTTATTTAACCAGGTAGGCTAGTTGAGAACAAGTTCTCATTTGCAACTGCGACCTGGCCAAGATAAAGCTTAGCAGTGTGAACAGACAACACAGAGTTACACATGGAGTAAACAATTAACAAGTCAATAACACAGTACAAAAAAAGGCGAGTCTATATACATTGTGTGCAAAAGGCATGAGGAGGTAGGCGAATAATTACAATTTTGCAGATTAGCACTGGAGTGATAAATGATCAGATGGTCATGTACAGGTAGAGATACTGGTGTGCAAAAGAGCAGAAAAGTAAATAAATAAAAACAGTGTGGGGATGAGGTAGGTGAAAATGGGTGGGCTATTTACCAATAGACTATGTACAGCTGCAGCGATCGGTTAGCTGCTCAGATAGCACATGTTTGAAGTTGGTGAGGGAGATAAAAGTCTCCAACTTCCGGGATTTTTGCAATTCGTTCCAGTCACAGGCAGCAGAGTACTGGAACGAAAGGCGGCCAAATGAGGTGTTGGCTTTAGGGAAGATCAGTGAGATACACCTGCTGGAGCGCGTGCTACGGATGGGTGTTGCCATCGTGACCAGTGAACTGAGATAAGGCGGAGCTTTACCTAGCATGGACTTGTAGATGACCTGGAGCCAGTGGGTCTGGCGACGAATATGTAGCGAGGGCCAGCCGACTAGAGCATACAAGTCGCAGTGGTGGGTGGTATAAGGTGCTTTAGTGACAAAACGGATGGCACTGTGATAAACTGCATCCAGTTTGCTGAGTAGAGTGTTGGAGGCAATTTTGTAGATCACATCGCCGAAGTCGAGGATCGGTAGGATAGTCAGTTTTACTAGGTAAGTTAGGCGGCGTGAGTGAAGGAGGCTTTGTTGCGGAATAAAGCCGACTCTTGATTTGATTTTCGATTGGAGATGTTTGATATGGGTCTGGAAGGAGAGTTTACAGTCTAGCCAGACACCTAGGTACTTATAGGTGTCCACATATTCAAGGTCGGAACCATCCAGGGTGGTGATGCTCGCCGGGCATGCAGGTGCAGGCAGCGATCGGTTGAAAAGCATGCATTTGGTTTTACTAGCGTTAAAGAGCAGTTGGAGGCCACGGAAGGAGTGTTGTATGGCATTGAAGCTCGTTTGGAGGTTAGATAGCACAGTGTCCAAGGACGGGCCGGAAGTATATAGAATGGTGTTGTCTGCGTAGAGGTGGATCAGGGAATCGCCCGCAGCAAGAGCAACATCATTGATATATACAGAGAAAAGAGTCGGCCCGAGAATTGAACCCTGTGGCACCCCATAGAGACTGCCAGAGGACCGGACAGCATGCCCTCCGATTTGACACACTGAACTCTGTCTGCAAAGTAATTGGTGAACCAGACAAGGCAGTCATCCGAAAAACCGAGGCTACTGAGTCTGCCGATAAGAATATGGTGATTGACAGAGTCGAAAGCCTTGGCAAGGTCGATGAAGACGGCTGCACAGTACTGTCTTTTATCGATGGCGGTTATGATATCGTTTAGTACCTTGAGTGTGGCTGAGGTGCACCCGTGACCGGCTCGGAAACCAGATTGCACAGCGGAGAAGGTACGGTGGGATTCGAGATGGTCAGTGACCTGTTTGTTGACTTGGCTTTCGAAGACCTTAGATAGGCAGGGCAGGATGGATATAGGTCTGTAACAGTTTGGGTCCAGAGTGTCTCCCCTTTGAAGAGGGGATGACTGCGGCAGCCTTCCAATCCTTGGGGATCTCAGACGATATGAAAGAGAGGTTGAACAGGCTGGTAATAGGGGTTGCGACAATGGCGGCGGATAGTTTCAGAAATAGAGGGTCCAGATTGTCAAGCCCAGCTGATTTGTACGGGTCCAGGTTTTGCAGCTCTTTCAGTACTGGTTTGGTTGTAATTATTAATACTGTAATATGGTTTGGTTGTAATTATTAGGAGTTAAATTTTAGGGGCATGAAGAGTTGCTTGCTTAACCTTAGCTAGTAGCTAACTAGTCAGTCAGGAGAATAGTTTGCAATGCTTTGCCTCCTGGCTATTGGCTACTGTGACATTTTTGAGCTGAAACTCAAGAAAGTCAACCGAACCCTCTCTCTCTCGGCTCGTAAACATTCCAGTCGCTGATGTGGATTGAAAGGGTTTGTACTGTACTTCACCCCTCTCCCCTCTCACCTTTCCCCTCACCCCTCTCACCCTTCACCCTCACCCCTCACCCCCTTCACCCTCACCCCTCTCACCCTTCCCCCTCACCCTTCTCCCCTTTCCCATCCCTCACTTCTTTACTTCTCCCCTCACCCTCCCGCTCTTCCCCTCTCACTCTTCCCCGCACCCCTCTCCTCACCCCTTTCCCTCTTCCCTCCCCTCCCGCTCTTCCCATCCCCTCCCGCTCTTCCCCTCACCCTTCCTCACCCCTTTCCCTCTTCCCTCCTGCTCTTCCCATCCTCTCATTTCTCTTCTGGCTGTACTGATAAGAACACCGTGGAACTGACTTCTGTATGTGTAGCACCTCTAAAGTATGAATGAACAAAGGACTGTTTCATCCCAAATATCCCAGAAAAGAGAGGTACGAGGTTGCGAACAACAGATCTGGGTCACTCACTGAAGAGAGGTACGAGGCTGTGAACAACAGATCTGGGTCACTCACTGAAGAGAGGTACGATGTTGCGAACAACAGATCTGGGTCACTCACTGAAGAGAGGTACGAGGCTGCGAACAACAGATCTGGGTCACTCACTGAAGAGAGGTACGAGGCTGCGAACAACAGAGATCTGGGTCACTCACTGAAGAGAGGTACGAGGCTGTGAACAACAGATCTGGGTCACTCACTGAAGAGAGGTACGAGGTTGCGAACAACAGATCTGGGTCACTCACTGAAGAGAGGTACGAGGCTGCGAACAACAGAGATCTGGGTCACTCACTGAAGAGAGGTACGAGGCTGCGAACAACAGAGATCTGGGTCACTCACTGAAGAGAGGTACGAGGCTGCGAACAACAGATCTGGGTCACTCACTGAAGAGAGGTACGAGGCTGCGAACAACAGATCTGGGTCACTCACTGAAGAGAGGTACGAGGCTGCGAACAACAGAGATCTGGGTCACTCACTGAAGAGAGGTACGAGGCTGTGAACAACAGATCTGGGTCACTCACTGAAGAGAAGTACGAGGCTGTGAACAACAGATCTGGGTCACTCACTGAAGAGAGGTACAAGGCTGCGAACAACAGATCTGGGTCACTCACTGAAGAGAGGTACGAGGCTGTGAACAACAGATCTGGGTCACTCACTGAAGAAAGGTACGAGGCTGTGAACAACAGATCTGGTTCACTCACTGAAGAGAGGTACAAGGCTGCGAACAACAGATCTGGGTCACTCACTGAAGAAAGGTACGAGGCTGCGAACAACAGATCTGGGTCACTCACTGAAGAGAGGTACGAGGCTGCGAACAACAGATCTGGTTCACTCACTGAAGAGAGGTACAAGGCTGCGAACAACAGATCTGGGTCACTCACTGAAGAAAGGTACGAGGCTGCGAACAACAGATCTGGGTCACTCACTGAAGAGAGGTACGAGGCTGCGAACAACAGATCTGGGTCACTCACTGAAGAGAGGTACGAGGCTGCGAACAACAGATCTGGGTCACTCACTGAAGAGAGGTACGAGGCTGCGAACAACAGAGATCTGGGCCACTCACTGAAGAAAGGTACGAGGCTGCGAACAACAGATTTGGCTCACTCACTGAAGAGGGGTACGAGGTTGCAAACAACAGATCTGGGTCACTCACTGAAGAGAGGTACGAGGCTGCGAACAACAGATCTGGGTCACTCACTGAAGAGAGGTACGAGGCTGCGAACAACAGATCTGGGTCACTCACTGAAGAGAGGTACGAGGCTGCGAACAACAGATCTGGGTCACTCACTGAAGAGAGGTACAAGGCTGCGAACAACAGATCTGGGTCACTCACTGAAGAAAGGTACGAGGCTGCGAACAACAGATCTGGTTCACTCACTGAAGAGAGGTACAAGGCTGCGAACAACAGATCTGGGTCACTCACTGAAGAAAGGTACGAGGCTGCGAACAACAGATCTGGGTCACTCACTGAAGAGAGGTACGAGGCTGTGAACAACAGAGATCTGGGTCACTCACTGAAGAGAGGTACGAGGCTGTGAACAACAGATCTGGGTCACTCACTGAAGAGAGGTACGAGGCTGCGAACAACAGATCTGGGTCACTCACTGAAGAGAGGTACGAGGCTGCGAACAACAGATCTGGGTCACTCACTGAAGAGAGGTACGAGGCTGCGAACAACAGATCTGGGTCACTCACTGCATATATTTGGACAGAACACAAAAAAACAAACATTTCCATTGACTTTGACGCAGCTGAGTAATTTCTCGTCTGTGACCGAGGAACAGTGAACAAAGAATTATAGCTCTCTGTTAATTCAAATCAATTATCATTAGTGAAATGAATAGAGGTCGTCAGACAGATGAGGGAAGTCTTTCTGGTCTGTTACTGCCGCCTGAATGAGCAGCTTGTGTGTGTGTGTGTGTGTGTGTGTGTGTGTGTGTGTGTGTGTGTGTGTGTGTGTGTGTGTGTGTGTGTGTGTGTGTGTGTGTGTGTGTGTGTGTTTGTGTGTAGTCTGACAGTTGGTGTGTAGCCAGGCAGCAGATCCCAGCTCAGTGGGATAACAGTGATACCACCACCTGTGTGTTAAGCCAAACAACTGCTCTGTTTCACTAATGATGTCATGGGGTCAGAGGGTAGGTTTGAGTCCCAAATTAATCCCTATTCCCTAAATAGTGCACTATTTACAACAAGAGCTCTATGGGCCCTGGTCATAAGAAGTGCACTATATAGGGAATAGGGTGCCATTTTGGGATGTGTAGATTCAGATAGAAATGTATCGTGTAGAACAGACATGATTATGTTGTCATATAGAATAGACAATCTGCCATCTCTACACATGACATTTATATCTGTTCCAATGTTGTAAAAAATGGCAGCATCTTGACTCAGTAAGTCCCTGGTGAGATGAGTCAGCTAGAGATCGGGAGGGAGGAGGAGAGAGGAGAAGAGGAAGGGAGGAGAGGAGAAAGGGAAGAGCGGGGGAGAGAGGAGAACGGGAGGGAAGGAGAATGGGAGGAGAGGGAGGAGAAGAGGAGAGCAGAGAGGAGAAGAGGAGAGCAGGGAGGAGAGGAGAAGAGGAGAGGAGGAGAGGAGGAGAAGAGGAGAGCAGAAGAGGAAAGCAGGGAGGAGAGGAGAAGAGGAGAATAGGAAGGGAAGAGCGGGGGAGAGAGGAGAACGGGAGGGGAGGAGAACGGGAGAAGAGGAGAAGAAGAGAGCAGGGAGGAGAAGAGGAGAGCAGGGAGGAGAAGAGGAGAGCAGGGAGGAGGAGAAGAGGAGAGGAGAGGGCAGTTCCATGGCAGCATCAAGCCATCCCAGACCATCCCAGATGGCCCAAACCCCTCAACCATCTGGTGAGGAGACGTCTCTCCAATCCTCCACTAGTCTGTCCCCTTTCTTTTAGTAGTCGTGGAGTCCTCACTTCAGCTCTCTCTTTCACTTCAGTCCTGTCGCTCTCTCTCTCTCCACCATGACCCTAACACTTCAGCCCTGTCTCTCTCTCTCCCTCTCTCTCTCCCTCTCTCTCTCCACCATGACCCTAACACTTCAGCTCTCTCCCTCTCTCCCTCTCCCTCTCTCTCCACCATGACCCTAACACTTCAGCTCTCTCTCTCTCTCTCTCTCTCCTCTCTCTCTCTCTCTCTCTCTCTCTCTCTCTCTCTCTCTCTCTCTCCTGACCCTCTCACTTCAGCCTCTCTCTCTCTCTCTCTCTCTCTCTCTCTCTCTCTCTCTCTCTCTCTCTCTCTCTCTCTCTCTCTCTCTCTCTCTCTCTCTCTCTCTCTCTCTCTCTCTCTCTCTCTCTCTCTCTCTCTCTCTCTCTCTCTCTCTCTCTCTCTCTCATGACCTTAACACTTCAGCCCCGTCTCTCTCTCGCTCAGGCACACGTCACATGACCGTGCTGACCCAAGTCTCACTGTCCTCTCTTGGATCGTATCTTTCAACATCCTCCTACCTAGCAGGTTCCAGCAGCTACGGTGGATGTGGAATCAGGCCCGACCAGTTCAGCTTGGTAGTGTGAAGAATGTTAGGGGTGTGTGAGTACTGGGTAGACAACAGCACAGCCACAATGCCTCCTTGTCGCAGAGCCAGGTCAATGACAATAAGCCCTTTAACTGCTCTTACTTACGCTCTCTCTGGCTGGGGCAGGAGATTAGAATCTAGCTAACCCTGGACACATAGGGTGACAGCCCTCTCAGCTGGTCGGCCCTGAATCAGGGTGACAGCCCTCTCAGCTCGTCGGCCCTGCATCAGGGTGACAGCCCTCTCAGCTCGTCGGCCCTGCATCAGGGTGACAGCCCTCTCAGCTCGTCGGCCCTGCATCAGGGTGACAGCCCTCTCAGCTCGTCGGCCCTGCATCAGGGTGACAGCCCTCTCAGCTCGTCGGCCCTGCATCAGGGTGACAGCCCTCTCAGCTCGTCGGCCCTGCATCAGGGTGACAGCCCTCTCAGCTGGTCGGCCCTGCATCAGGGTGACAGCCCTCTCAGCTGGTCGGCCCTGCATCAGGGTGACAGCCCTCTCAGCTCGTCGGCCCTGCATCAGGGTGACAGCCCTCTCAGCTCGTCGGCCCTGCATCAGGGTGACAGCCCTCTCAGCTGGTCGGCCCTGCATCAGGGTGACAGCCCTCTCAGCTGGTCGGCCCTGCATCGGGGTGACAGCCCTCTCAGCTGGTCGGCCCTGCATCGGGGTGACAGCCCTCTCAGCTGGTCGGCCCTGCATCGGGGTGACAGCCCTCTCAGCTGGTCGGCCCTGCATCAGGGTGACAGCCCTCTCAGCTGGTCGGCCCTGCATCAGGGTGACAGCCCTCTCAGCTGGTCGGCCCTGCATCAGGGTGACAGCCCTCTCAGCTGGTCAGGGTCACAGCTCTGTCAGTGAGGACTTACTTTAAATAGAGATCTTCCTCTCTCTGGTGATTTCTCTCTCAGTCTCACACACTATCCCTAGTAATCTCTCAATGTGTCACCCTCTCCTCTCATTCTCTTTCCGTCCCTCTGCTGATTGTGTCTGCCGTCTGTCTGTCCTCTCAGCATGACCAGGGCAAGAAGAGGTCAGATAGAAACCAGATGCACCATCCGGCTGGTTTCCAGGACAACACAGCTTCACACTACACAGCTTTTGATCTGCAGTCATTTCCACGACAACTAATGTGACTGTGGTGTTTATGAGTGGCTGATTGGATCCCTATTGTCAATCATAGTCGGTCTATATATTAGGGCTGTACTGCCAATCAATCCGTCTGTCTATACTAGAGGTCGACCCATTATGATTTTTCAAAGCCGATACAGATTATTGGAGGACCAAAAAAGCCAATACTGATAAATCAGCCGATTTAAAAAATAAATAATTGGTAATAATGACAATTACAACAATACTGAATGAACACTAACTTAATATAATAACACTTAACTTAATACATCAATAAAATCAATTTTGCCTCAAATAAATAATGAAACATGTTCAATTTGGTTTAAATAATGCAAAAACAAAGTGTTGGAGAAGAAAGTAAAAGTGCAATATGTGCCATGTAAAAAAGCTAACGTTTAAGTTCCTTGTTCAGAACATGAGAACATATGAAAGCTGGTGGTTCCTTTTAACATGAGTCTTCAATATTCCCAGGTAAGAAGTTTTAGTTTGTAGTTATTATAAAACTATTTATCTCTATACCATTTGTATTTCATATACCTTTGACAATTGGATGTTCTTATAGGCACTTTAGTATTGCCAGTAACAGTATAGCGTCTGTCCCTCTCCTCGCTCCTCCCTGGGCTCGAACCAGGAACACAACGACAACAGCCACCCTCAAAGCAGCGTTACCCATGCAGAGCAAGGGAAACAACCACTCCAAGTCTCAGAGCGAGTGACGTTTGAAACGCTATTAGCGCGCACCCCACTAACTATCTAGCCATTTCACATCGGTTACACCAGCCTCATCTCGGGAGTTGATAGGCTTGAAGTCATAAACAGTTCAATGCTTGAAGCACAGCGAAGAGCTGCTGGCAAAACGCACTAAAGTGCTGTTTGAATGAATGCTTACGAGCCTGCTGCTGCCTACCACCACTCTGTCAGACTGCTCAATCAAATATCAAATCATAGACTTAATTATAACATAATGAAATACGAGCCTTTGGTCATTAATATGGTCAAATCCGGAAACTATAATTCCGAAAACAAAACGTTTATTCTTTCAGTGAAATACGGAACCGTTCCGTATTTTATCTAACGGGTGGCATCCATAAGTCTAAATATTCCTGTTACATTGTACAACCTTCAATGTTATGTCATAATTACGCAAAATTCTGGCAAATTAGTTCGCAACGAGCCAGGCGGCCCAAACTGTTGCATATACCCTGACTCTGCGTGCAATGAACGCAAGAGAAGTGACACAATTTCACCTGGTTAATATTGCCTGCTAACCTGGATTTCTTTTAGCTAAATATGCAGGTTTAAAAATATATACTTCTGTGTATTGATTTTAAGAAAGGCATTGATGTTTATGGTTAGGGACACATTGGAGCAACGATACGCACCGCATCGATTATATGCAACGCAGGACACGCTAGATAAACTAGTGATATCATCAACCTTGTGTAGTTAACTAGTGATTATGATTGATTGATTGATTGTTTTTTATAAGATAAGTTTAATGCTAGCTAGCAGCTTACCTTGGCTTCTTACTGCATTCGCGTAACAGGCAAACTCCTCGTGGAGTGCAACAAGAGGCAGGTGGTTAGAGCGTTGGACTAGTTAACCGTAAGGTTGCAAGTTCAAATCCCCAAGCTGACAAGGTAAAAATCTGTTGTTCTTCCCCTGAACAAGGCAGTTAACCCACTGTTCCTAGGCCGTCATTGAAAATAAGAATGTGTTCTTAAATGACTAGTAAAAATTGTGTTCTTAAATGACTTGCCTAGTTAAATAAAAGGTTTAAAAATAATAAATCAATAAATAAAATAAAAAATAAAAATCGGCATCCAAAAATACCTTGAAATCGGCCGACCTCTAGTCTATACATTAGAGCTGTAAGGCCAATCAGTCTGTCTATACATTAGGTCTGTACTGCCAATCAGTCTGTCTGTACTGCCAATCAGTCCGTCTATACATTAGTCCGCTGTACTGCCAATCAGTCTGTCTGTACTGCCAATCAGTCCGTCTATACATTAGGGCTGTACTGCCAATCAGTCCGTCTGGGCTGTACTGCCAATCAGTCCGTCTGTACATTAGGGCTGTACTGCCAATCAGTCTGTCTGGGCTGTACTGCCAATCAGTCCGTCTGTACATTAGGGCTGTACTGCCAATCAATCTGTCTGTACTGCCAATCAGTCCGTCTATACATTAGGGCTGTACTGCCAAACAGTCCGTCTATACATTAGGGCTGTACTGCCAATCAGTCCGTCTGTACATTAGGGCTGTACTGCCAATCAATCTGTCTGTACTGCCAATCAGTCCGTCTATACATTAGGGCTGTACTGCCAAACAGTCCGTCTATACATTAGGGCTGTACTGCCAATCAGTCCGTCTATACATTAGGGCTGTACTGCCAAACAGTCCGTCTATACATTAGGGCTGTACTGCCAATCAGTCCGTCTGTACATTAGGGCTGTACTGCCAATCAATCTGTCTGTACTGCCAATCAGTCCGTCTATACATTAGGGCTGTACTGCCAAACAGTCCGTCTATACATTAGGGCTGTACTGCCAATCAGTCCGTCTGTACATTAGGGCTGTACTGCCAAACAGTCTGTCTGTACATTAGGGCTGTACTGCCAAACAGTCTGTCTGTACATTAGGGCTGTACTGCCAAACAGTCCGTCTGTACATTAGGGCTGTACTGCCAATCAGTCCGTCTGTACATTAGGGCTGTACTGCCAATCAGTCCGTCTGTACATTAGGGCTGTACTGCCAATCAGTCCGTCTGTACATTAGGGCTGTACTGCCAATCAGTCCGTCTGTACATTAGGGCTGTACTGCCAATCAGTCCGTCTGTACATTAGGGCTGTACTGGTCCGTCTATACATTAGGGCTGTATGGAATCAGTCCGTCTGTACATTAGGGCTGTACTGCCAGAGACGTATGGAACAGGGAGGGGTCAACGTATGGAACAGGGAGGGGTCAACGTATGGAACAGGGACGGGTCAACGTATGGAACAGGGACGGGTCAACGTATGGAACAGGGACGGGTCAGCGTATGGAACAGGGACGGGTCAGCGTATGGAACAGGGACGGGTCAACGTATGGAACAGGGACGGGCCAACGTATGGAACAGGGACGGGCCAACGTATTGGAACAGGGACGGGCCAACGTATGGAACAGGGACGGGTCAACGTATGGAACAGGGACGGGTCAACGTATGGAACAGGGACGGGTCAACGTATGGAACAGGGACGGGTCAACGTATGGAACAGGGACGGGTCAACGTATGGAACAGGGACGGGTCAACGTATGGAACAGGGACGGGTCAACGTATGGAACAGGGACGGGGTCAACGTATGGAACAGGGACGGGGTCAACGTATGGAACAGGGACGGGGTCAACGTATGGAACAGGGACGGGGTCAACGTATGGAACAGGGACGGGGTCAACGTATGGAACAGGGACGGGGTCAACGTATGGAACAGGGACGGGTCAACACCCGTATCGATACTCATTAGTATCGTGACAAGGGAAAAGAAACACAAAGCTGATTTAGCTTCTTTAGGAAAACATCCCTAATGACGGAAACAAACATTTTGTTGTTGTCATCCAGAGTCCCATTTGGTTATTTTCCATGTGTATCACACAATACTTTACATAGAGCAGCTTTAGTACCAGGCTATATCACACAATACTTTACATAGAGCAGCTTTAGTACCAGGCTATATCACACAATACTTTACATAGAGCAGCTTTAGTACCAGGCTATATCACACAATACTTTACATAGAGCAGCTTTAGTACCAGGCTTTCACAAAGGACTAAAGAGTTGTCTGTTTGTATTTATCACATACATCATCACTTTACATCAGAGCATACTGCATCACTTAGGTATCATCAGGCTATACCATACTGGTATCATCACCATACTTATCATCACTATACTGGTATCATCACAGCTTTACTGTATCACCACCATACTGGTATCATCACTATACTGGTATCATCACCATACTGGTATCATCACTATACTGGTATCATCACCATTTATCATCACCATACTGGTATCATCACCATACTGGTATCATCACCATACTTATCATCAGAGCCTAACTCACCATACTGGTATCATCACCATACTGGTATCATCACCATACTGGTATCATCACCATACTGGTATCATCACCATACTGGTATCATCACCACACTGGTATCATCACCACACTGGTATCATCACAGCCCTACTCACCATACTGGTATCATCACTATACTGGTATCATCACCATACTGGTATCACCACCATACTGGTATCATCACTATACTGGTATCATCACAGCCCTACTCACCATACTGGTATCATCACCATACTGGTATCATCACCATACTGGTATCATCACTATACTGGTATCATCACCATACTGGTATCATCACAGCCCTACTCACCATACTGGTATCATCACCATACTGGTATCATCACCATACTGGTATCATCACCATACTGGTATCATCACAGCCCTACTCACCATACTGGTATCATCACCATACTGGTATCATCACCATACTGGTATCATCACCATACTGGTATCATCACCATACTGGTATCATCACAGCCCTACTCACCATACTGGTATCATCACCATACTGGTATCATCACCATACTGGTATCATCACCATACTGGTATCATCACCATACTGGTATCATCACCATACTGGTATCATCACAGCCCTACTCACCATACTGGTATCATCACCATACTGGTATCATCACCATACTGGTATCATCGCCATACTGGTATCATCGCCATACTGGTATCATCACCATACTGGTATCATCACCATACTGGTATCATCACAGCCCTACTCACCATACTGGTATCATCGCCATACTGGTATCATCACCATACTGGTATCATCACCATACTGGTATCATCACAGCCCTACTCACCATACTGGTATCATCACCATACTGGTATCATCACCATACTGGTATCATCACCATACTGGTATCATCTCCATACTGGTATCATCGCCATACTGGTATCATCGCCATACTGGTATCATCACCATACTGGTATCATCACAGCCCTACTCACCGTACTGGTATCATCACCATACTGGTATCATCACCATACTGGTATCATCACCCCTATCACCATACTGGTATCATCACCATACTGGTATCATCACCATACTGGTATCATCACAGCCCTACTCACCATACTGGTATCATCACTATACTGGTATCATCACAGCCCTACTCACCATACTGGTATCATCACCATACTGGTATCATCACCATACTGGTATCATCACAGCCCTACTCACCATACTGGTATCATCACTATACTGGTATCATCACAGCCCTACTCACCATACTGGTATCATCACCATACTGGTATCATCACCATACTGGTATCATCACCATACTGGTATCATCACCATACTGGTATCATCACCATACTGGTATCATCACCTTACTGGTATCATCACCATACTGGTATCATCACAGCCCTACTCACCATACTGGTATCATCACTATACTGGTATCATCACCATACTGGTATCATCACAGCCCTACTCACCATACTGGTATCATCACCATACTGGTATCATCACAGCCCTACTCACCGTACTGGTATCATCACCATACTGGTATCATCACCCCTATACTGGTATCATCACCATACCCTATCATCACAGCCCTACTCACCATACTGGTATCATCACTATACTGGTATCATCACCATACTGGTATCATCACAGCCCTACTCACCATACTGGTATAATCACAGCCCTACTCACCATATGGTATGTATTGCCATTCTCGTGATTCTATAAGTATTGTGATTTGATACTGTGATTTTATTGTGATTTGATGTTCCAAACATATTACTCACTATATATCTGCTGCAGAGAGACCAGAGAGAACGTGAGAAAATGAGTTTTGATCAGTCAGGGAAATAAAAGTGTTGAAAACATAAAAATATTTAAAAATGTAAAACAATATATGGAGAAATAGATATAGGATGAAAAATACCAGAGTTTTGGTGCAGGTACAACCTAGCTAACGCTACCTAGTAAAAATAAATTAATAGAAGTATCAAAGTAGTCAAAGTATCGATATAATATCGTCAAAAATAATACTGCGATATGTAACTATCAATTCCCCTCCATCACCACTATATATAGATTACTGTAGTGCAAAACATAAAACACACTGAATGACAGACAGACAGACAGACAGACACAAACAGAGAGAGAGAGAGACAGAGACACAGAGAGAGACACAGAGATGGACACAAACAGAGAGAGAGAGAGAGAGAGAGAGAGAGAGAGAGAGAGAGGGGGGGGACAGACACAGAGAGAGACACAAACAGAGACACAGAGACACAGACACAGAGAGAGGGACACAGACAGAGAGAGGGGAGAGAGACACAGACACAGAGAGAGGGACACAGACAGAGAGAGAGAGAGAGAGAGAGAGGGACAAAGACAGAGAGAGAGAGAGAGAGAGAGAGAGAGAGAGAGAGAGAGAGAGAGAGACACAGAGAGACAGAGAGACAGAGACAGAGAGACAGAGAGATAGAGAGAGAGAGAGGGGACAAAGACAGAGAGAGACAGAGAGAGAGAGAGAGAGAGGACACAGAGAGACAGAGAGAGAGAGAGAGAGAGAGAGAGAGACACAGAGAGACAGAGAGACAGAGAGACAGAGAGACAGAGAGATAGAGAGAGAGAGAGGGGACAAAGACAGAGAGAGACAGAGAGAGAGAGAGAGAGAGAGAGAGACACAGAGAGACAGAGAGAGACAGAGGCGCCGTAGTTAATCTATAACCCCAGCCTGAAGGGGAAACCAAGGCCAGGACCAACACCACTAAAGATCAATATGTCCACACTCATCTGCCCCCTTATCAACAGTCCTCTGAACACTATCGATACTGCAAACAATTCATCTATTGTGTCATTGCATTATGATTCATGACATCACAAGGCTGTGCTCCCATGTCTGGTTCACACATTCAACTGTAAAAAGGCACAATCTGTAGTTGAATTTGTGTTTAAAAGTATTGGATAGGCAGGACTGAGCTGTACTCTGACTGGCTGGAATGGAACGGTTTGTTCCGTGTGTTTTGTTTGAGAAGTTACACATATCCCCTTTAAAATGCCTCTCCAAGCTTCACTATTGACACCTGTGTCAAACTAGATTGTCCAAGGTATTGAGCTTCCCTATTGACACCAGTATCAAACTAGATTGTCCAAGGTATTGAGCTTCCCTACACCTGTTGACACCAGTATCAAACTAGATTGTCCAAGGTATTGAGCTTCACTACTGACACCAGTATCAAACTAGATTGTCCAAGGTATTGAGCTTCACTACAATCTACAACACCACAGAATTACACATGGAATAAACAAACATACAGTCAATAATACAGTAGAAATGTCTATATACAGTGTGTGCAAATGAGGTAAGATAAGGGAGGTGAGGCAATAAATAGGCCATGGTGGTGAAGTAATTACAATATAGCAATTAAACACTGGAGTGATAGAGACTGGATTAATATATGTGCAGAAGATGAATGTGCAAGTAGAGATACTGGGGTGCAAAGGAGCAAAAATAAAAACAATATGGGGATGAGGTAGTTGGGTGGGCTATTTACAGATGGGCTATGTACAGGTGCAGTGATCTGTAAGCTGCTCTGACAGCTGACGCTTAAAGTTAGTGAGGGAGATATGAGTCTCCAGCTTCAGTGATTTTTGCAGTTCGTTCCAGTCATTGGCAGCAGAGAACTGGAAGGAAAGGCGGCCAAAGTAGGAATTGGCTTTGGGGCTACATATTGAGAAGGTGTGATGATGACTAGGAATTACAAGGAGAACTGAGACTATACACTGAGTATACAAAACATTAGGAACGGTGTCGAAAGCGTTCCACAGGGATGCTGGCCCATGTTGACTCCAATGCTTCCCACAGTTGTGTCAAGTTGGCTGGATGTCCTTTTGGACCAATCTGTTGAGCGTGAAAAACCCATCAGAGTTGAAGTTCTTGACACAAACTGGTGCGCCTGGCACCTACTACCACACCCCGTTTAACGGCACTTAAATATTATTTTGTCTTGCCCTTTCACCCTCTGAATGGCAAAGATACACAATCCATGTCTCAATTGCTTCAAGGATTGAAAATCCTTATTTCACCTATTTCAACTAGGCTTCATCTGCACTGATTGAAGTGGAATTAACAAGTGACATCAATAAGGGATCATAGCTTTCACCCAGTTTTTTTTTTTACCTTTATTTAACTAGGCAAGTCAGTTAAGAACAAATTCTTATTTTCAATGACGGCCTAGGAACAGTGGGTTAACTGCCTGTTCAGGGGCAGAACGACAGATTTGTACCTTGTCAGCTCGGGATTTGAACTTGCAACCTTTCAGTTACTAGTCCAACGCTCTAACCACTAGGCTACCCTGCCGCCCCAATCAGTCAGTCTATCATGGGAAGAGTTCCTAATGTTTTTTTACACTCAGTGTTTAACAAGGTGTGATGACTGAATTACAAGGTGTGTGATGACTGAATTACAAGGTGTGTGATGACTGAATTACAAGGGAGACAGGTAGAAGTCAAACTACGATAAGAAGGTGTGATGAATGATAAGGAAGAGCGGGATCAACAGGAGAGAGGTAGAAGTCAAACTACAGTAAGAAGGTGTGATGAATGATAAGGAAGAGCGGGATCAACAGGAGAGAGGTAGAAGTCAAACTACAGTAAGAAGGTGTGATGAATGCTAAGGAAGAGCGGGATCAACAGGAGACAGGTGCGACCTTCCTCCAGGTCTGTGTTATGATGACGTTGCAGTAGGGCAGGTTCAGCAACCGCTCCCAGAATGACATAAGACCACACTACTGTCTTTCTCCCACCACCTCACTGTTAGTCCCGGACTAAAATACAAGTTGACTTCAAGTTGGTTCTCAGTTGAAACATCAGGTTAAGGAGGACCTGGGGGGGAGGGGGGGGGGGGGGTATTTCCAGGGCCCCGCCTGGAAAATGACTGAGCTAGGGGAAACACTGACACGGAACGCCTAGTTCCTAAAGCCTAGTTCCTAAAGCCTAGTTCCTAAAGCCCAGACCGGTTGGGTGAGTTGGTACAGTACTGTGTCTTGAGTATGACTCAGGTGCGTCAGGAACCAGTCTAGCACATTCCAAGACTGCCGTCATGACGATCTCTCTCTGAAGAGGAAGCATATCAACATCCTTCTCCTTTCACCGAGCACGGAAACTCAGTCAAGAACTGAACCTTCTCACGTCACACAGCACCCAAAACAGATCGGATTCAGTCATTGTTATATTAAATACTGTTTGATATGTCAGCCTAGGTACTGATTCAATGCAACAACACACACCCATAATAATCTGATGACTGTGTCTAGTCACGATGACATGTCAACACTAGTTGTTGCAGCTGCATGGCTTCATATTAAGTGTTATGACATGTTTGATTCAAATGCCTTGGTGTGAGGAGGTAAAGGCCAGATGCCTTGGCGTGAGGAGGTAAAGGCCAGATGCCTTGGTGTGAAGAGGTAAAGGCCAGATGCCTTGGTGTGAGGAGGTAAAGGCCAGATGCCTTGGTGTGAGGAGGTAAAGGCCAGATGCCTTGGTGTGAAGAGGTAAAGGCCAGATGCCTTGGCGTGAGGAGGTAAAGGCCAGATGCCTTGGTGTGAGGAGGTAAAGGCCAGATGCCTTGGTGTGAAGAGGTAAAGGCCAGATGCCTTGGTGTGAAGAGGTAAAGGCCAGATGCCTTGGTGTGAGGAGGTAAAGGCCAGATGCCTTGGCGTGAAGAGGTAAAGGCCAGATGCCTTGGCGTGAGGAGGTAAAGGCCAGATGTCTTGCCAACAGACTGTTGTTTGATGTGAGGAGGTAAAGACCAGATGCCTTGGTGTGAAGAGGTAAAGGCCAGATGCCTTGGTGTGAAGAGGTAAAGGCCAGATGCCTTGGTGTGAAGAGGTAAAGGCCAGATGCCTTGGTGTGAGGAGGTAAAGGCCAGATGTCTTGTTGTGATGTGAGGAGGTAAAGACCAGATGCCTTGGTGTGAAGAGGTAAAGGCCAGATGCCTTGGCGTGAGGAGGTAAAGGCCAGATGCCTTGGCGTGAGGAGGTAAAGGCCAGATGCCTTGGCGTGAGGAGGTAAAGGCCAGATGCCTTGGCGTGAGGAGGTAAAGGCCAGATGCCTTGGCGTGAGGAGGTAAAGGCCAGATGCCTTGGCGTGAGGAGGTAAAGGCCAGATGCCTTGGCGTGAGGAGGTAAAGGCCAGATGCCTTGGCGTGAAGAGGTAAAGGCCAGATGCCTTGGTGTGAGGAGGTAAAGGCCAGATGCCTTGGTGTGAGGAGGTAAAGGCCAGATGCCTTGGCGTGAAGAGGTAAAGGCCAGATGCCTTGGCGTGAAGAGGTAAAGGCAAGATGCCTTGGTGTGAGGAGGTAAAGGCCAGATGCCTTGGCGTGAAGAGGTAAAGGCCAGATGCCTTGGTGGTGTGAGGAGGTAAAGACCAGATGCCTTGGTGTGAAGAGGTAAAGGCCAGATGCCTTGGTGTGAAGAAGTAAAGGCCAGATGCCTTGGTGTGAAGAGGTAAAGGCCAGATGCCTTGGTGTGAAAGGTAAAGGCCAGATGCCTTGGTGTGAAGAGGTAAAGGCCAGATGCCTTGGTGTGAGGTGGTAAAGGCCAGATGCCTTGGTGTGAGGTGGTAAAGGCCAGATGCCTTGGTGTGAGGAGGTAAAGGCCAGATGCCTTGGTGTGAAGAGGTAAAGGCCAGATGCCTTGGTGTGAAGAGGTAAAGGCCAGATGCCTTGGTGTGAAGAGGTAAAGGCCAGATGCCTTGGTGTGAAGAGGTAAAGGCCAGATGCCTTGGTGTGAAGAGGTAAAGGCCAGATGCCTTGGTGTGAGGTGGTAAAGGCCAGATGCCTTGGTGTGAGGAGGTAAAGGCCAGATGCCTTGGTGTGAGGAGGTAAAGGCCAGATGCCTTGGTGTGAGGAGGTAAAGGCCAGATGCCTTGGTGTGAGGAGGTAAAGGCCAGATGCCTTGGTGTGAGGAGGTAAAGGCCAGATGCCTTGGTGTGAGGAGGTAAAGGCCAGATGCCTTGGTGTGAGGAGGTAAAGGCCAGATGGCTTGCTGTGAGGAGGTAAAGGCCAGATGTCTTGGTGTGAGGAGGTAAAGGCCAGATGCCTTGGTGTGATGAGGTAAAGGCCAGATGCCTTGGTGTGAGGAGGTAAAGGCCAGATGCCTTGGTGTGAGGAGGTAAAGGCCAGATGGCTTGCTGTGAGGAGGTAAAGGCCAGATGCCTTGCCAACAGACAGCTGTTTGATGTGAGGAGGTGAAGGCCAGATGCAGAAGGAGACCAAGATAAATCATTCTAAATATTCAATATGATTTGACATTTTCCCCTCTGAGATTTATAAAGTAGCCTACCTCTCCATCTAAATATGCATGTATTTATTTATATATCATCTATATCAAGATAATGGAATCTCAATGCTCAGACCACAAAATAAAAAGCTTCAGAGTAAAACAGTTGAGATGACTGATATCAGGATGAGAAAGGCTGGAGGTCGTTGTAACCATGACGCTAAACCACAACAACCCAACACATCTGTTACAGAGCCTTCACATAGTATTCACACCCCTTGACCTTCCACATTTTGTTGCGTTATAGTCTGAATTTAAAATGGATTCAATTGGAATACATAAATATGAGAAGTGGAATTGTGTTTTTAGACATTCATTTAAAAAAAAAACATTAAAAGCTGAAATGTCTTGAGTCAATAAGTATTCAACCCCTGTGTTATGCCAAGCCTAAATACGTTCAGGAGTAAAAATGTCTTGAGTCAATAAGTATTCAACCCCTGTGTTATGCCAAGCCTAAATACGTTCAGGAGTAAAAATGTGTGTAACAAGTCACATAAGTTGCATGGACTCAGTCTGTGTGCATTTAACAGTGTTTAACATGATTTTTGAATAACTACCTCATCTCTGTACCCCAATATACATACAATTATCTCTAAGGTCCCTCAGTCAAGCAGTGAATTTCAAACACAGATTCGACTACAAAGACCAACGAGGCACTAAAGTAAAACTGCAAAGAAATGTGGCAAAGCAATTAACTATTTGTCCTGAAAACAAAGTGGTACGTTTGGGGCAAATCCAATACATTACTGAGTACCACTGTCCATGTTTTCAAGCATAGTGGCGGCTGTGTCATGTTATGGGTATGGCTTATAATTGTTAAGACCTGGGGAGTTTTTCAGGATAAAAAGAAACGGAATGGCGACTAAGCACAGGCAAAATCCTAGAGGAAAAACCTGGTTCAGTCTGCTTTCCACCAGACACTGGGAGATGAATTCACCTTTCAGCAGGACAATAACCTCAAACACAAGGCCAAATCTACACTGGAGTTGCTTACCAAGACGACATTGATTGTTCCTGAGTGACATACAGTTTTGACTAAAATAGGTTTGAAAATCTATGGCAAGACTTGACACTGACAGAGCTTGAATATTTTGTTTAACAATATCTCTAATGTACAGAGCTGTATAGGAGGAGACTCCCTCTATCCCTGTGGGCATCACATCCCACACACACACACTGCCCCCACCCACCCCCTCTCTCTCCGTTTGCTTTGCGGCTTGTTCATGCGTGGGCACAGTTGACTCTGGCACCTCTATTCTCCCACAGCAGAACAGAGCTGGAGGCAATGACGGGGAAGATTCCACCTGCCGAGTCCAGCCAGGCGAGCTGAGCCAGCAGCGTGAAGGCATCCTTCCCTCCTCACACAGATCGCATCTGATTGGAGGATTCCACCGGTCGGCCACTTCTCTTACTGACATAACAGTGTTTGCACTATAAAGTAAATACTGTAGAATAGGGCTGATAATAACATCAGACAGAATTAAGCGCCTATGCAGTATGCACTTCCATATAGGATATCCTCTCGTATAGGTCTACGGCCCATTAGGCTATCTGTATGTTGTAGCAAATAACTGAGGAGAGGAACATGCATCTCGTTCAGTTCTAAGAGGTTGAAAATAGTACTATTTGTCATTAGCCTATAGGCTTCCTAAGAAATCAAAATATGTCAATCATAAAGTGACATTGCTTGGCTTTTGTTGACAATAATTCTACATGGGAACCATGGTTTGCACCTTGTCCTGGTAAACTGTAAAATGTGCGTCTCTCTCTGGCACAAGACTCGTATGCTATCAGACAGGTTTCGGAGATAAGCTATCACGCTGAATGGTTTGGAGAGGGAGGCATTCTCCACCGTATCACCTCGGGCGAGCCGTGCGCGCACACCGCGCGCTGGGACGCTTTCCATGCCGAGACAAGCTTTTGAAACGATTATTGTTACGATGAATTATTCACCCATTCTATTCTAACCCCCCTCCCCCCAATAAGTGTAGGGTAGCCTATGCATGCAGATCAAACACATAACTGACATTTTAGATAGTCAGAAAGCAGGTGTCATAACATTACATGCGCTCCAGAGGACAACCGTTTCTGTGCCTTCTATACTTACCCCATTGCCGCGGAGTTTTGGGACAACTCTTCAAGTATAAAAAGGTTGGAAGAAGCGAACTTTTAAAAAACGCAGTGTCTTTAAAAACAATGTAATTAAAATAGATCCAGTCTTGGCATTAGCTATTGGATAAGTCCATTCCAGCGTATCGGCTGCGAGCAAGTAATGCGATCACAGAGAGTAGGGAAATATGATCCCTGCACTCCCTCGCGAGCTGAGCGGCGTTTCGATTCTCCTGATAGTCAAGCGTTCACAGGAAAACCTAATGCCATTTCATTAGCCTAACTTATTTATTCAGATGAGGTGACAACTTATGATCCCACCCGTTCCGTGTCTTCTATCCGCAGCCGCAAGGCGGATAAACGCTGTGCTTTCAAAAAATAATAAGTTATGATGTTCGCTGAATATTCCTTGACTGCTGCGCTGGAGTTGCCTTGCCTCGGATCTGCGCTCTCAGCTCTCTCCCCAATGGGTTAGTGTTTCGTGAGAGGCAGGCAGAGAGCAGCAGTAGCGACACAGTGCGGCTTCCACCTGCTCTCAACAGTCCTGCCTCCCACACAATGATCTCCTTTCTACAGCGTTCTAAGAGCCTGGCATATGAAGTTACACTGTGGTCTATTTCATAACCTATTCTCAGGGGAAACGTGAGAGAGAAAAGTGGACTTTTGGCCTATTTGTGACATGCAATTAAATATGCTCTTCACAAGAAACAATATGTGTTTATTTCAAACTGTGCAAATGCCATTGCATTGATTTGATGTAATTCTGCAGTGATAGACCTAGGCCCAAAATTACAATATAATGCAGGTAGGCATAGGCTAACTGTAGGCTAATTGGCATAGGCTAACCTACTATTCTCAGCACTTACATTTCGTATTGATGGAGACGAGGCTGGTTTTCGGCTCTTTTTCTGATTCAGGCCTCGTTGAGCTGACCACCACCTCAAGTCACATTCCACGCCAATTTACTTCAGGTGGCAGGTGCTTGACTTGATTCTCTGCAACCATCAGGGGTTCAATATCAAGTTTTTATTATTTGACCTACTTCTGATGAATGTCGATTGTTCACTCTTAAGTAATATGTGGAAAAGGTTTGTTGCTAATAGTTGGCGAAATCTCTAAATAAAATGTGTTGACTATTTAAAAAAAAAAAAGGCGTACGCGTGATATCCGGAACCAATTGATATCGGTAGCGTGTTCCTAGAGGGACGTTTTTTGCCGTGGCACTGTTGTTGTCAACATTTTGTCCAGTCGTACATGTCGAAGCTGTCTGCTGAATAATTACAATTTACAGGTAATTTCTTACATTTTGTCTTCGCCGGTTCCTATTGTATGCCATACTTAGCTGCGATGTAACCAATAGTTTTTACAACAATGTCAAAACTAAAGTTATATTGGCTGCATCGCAGCTATTCAATACTCGGATATATCTAGCTAGCTACATAGCTTTTATTAGAAAAGCGAAAGTAACTTTGTTCGCCAAATAACGTTTCCCGGATAGTTGATTACGTCAACCAAATCTGGGGTGTATTCATTAGTTGGATTATGTTGCAAAAACGTTTTGTTTGTTGCAAAAAAAGGAAACCCGCTGACCAGCTAGCTAGCAACAACACGTGCGACGCTAATCCACGGCCTTTTCCCGTTATTTCTAAAGATGTTTTTTAAAAAGTAGTGACTATCTGGTATTTCTCTCATTGTAGAATGACAGATGGTCCAGAAACGCCGCCTAACTATGAGGAGCAGTTTGCCCACCGGTTCTCTCTCGAGGACCCGGAGTACCAACAGTACCTGAGTCGCCCCGCCAACCCCCCGCCACTGGTAGAGGACTGGGGGGGGCGTGGAGGTGGAAACAACCGGGGCAGAGACAGCAGGTAAACAACAACGACCTTAACTAGCTGGCTAACTGGGTGCGTTCATCTCATTAAAAGTTTTGCTACATTGTGTGACGGTTTGTACTTGAACAACATGTTTCCTCCACAATCTGAGGTATGGTTGCTCTAGTTTTGTGAGGGTGGTGCAGTGTGGCCTGATTTTAATATGGGTGTGTGAACACTTGAAATCTCTAAACTAGTGCAACACACCTTACAGTAGGCCTGGGCAACTCCAGTCCTCGGGGAGCCTGATTGGTGTCTCACTGTCCCCCCATCCCTACAAACACACCTGATATAAACAAATTGTATTCTAAAATGAAGATCTTGATTATTGGAGTCAGGTGTGTTAGTTGTGGATGGCGGGGTGTGACCCCCCCCAAGCAAGCCCCCAGAGTACTGGCGTTGCCCAGGCCTGCCTACTCCTACTGTGCTACCACAACCGTGTGGTTCTTCAACTGGATCGTTCAGAACACCACTGTTTCTGTTCAATCAAATGTTGCACACCGTTTTGATCTGCTGAACGCAGCCATGTCTTGTCTCTTCATCATTAATATATTTAACACAGTATTGGACTGCTAACTACGACCATATTATTCTGTGCCATAGTAAGTACAGGACATTTCCAGAAGTGTTTCTGCACAACAATAGCAGCTGGTCTGATATGTCATTCTACAGTTTACTGGGATGGATAACATGTTCGTTTGGTTGACGTGTTTTTTTTTCTTCTCACTCCCCCCCCCCACATCTCTTTCTCTCTCTTCCTCCCTCTGTTCTTCAGATCACAGGACCGTGGCGGGTACAGGGGCCGGGGTTGGGGAGGGGACAGGGGCGGGGGTTGGGGAGGGGACAGGGACCGCGGAGGGGATAGGGACCGCGGAGGGGATAGGGACCGCGGGGGAGACAGGGACAGGCGTTACGGCCAGGGTGGTGGTGGGCATCAGTCTGGAAGATACAACTCCTACAACCAGAGACCATCACATTACGACCGCTACTGAACTCCTCTTACTGTGGAGTGACCCCATTCACATCACCCCGGGGCTCTCCAACCCTGTTCCTAGAGGGAGACCCTCCTGTAGGTTTAAACTCCAACCCTGTTCCTAGAGGGAGACCCTCCTGTAGGTTTAAACTCCAACCCTGTTCCTAGAGGGAGACCCTCCTGTAGGTTTAAACTCCAACCCTGTTCCTAGAGGGAGACCCTCCTGTAGGTTTCAACTCCAACCCTGTTCCTAGAGGGAGACCCTCCTGTAGGTTTAAACTCCAACCCTGTTCCTGGAGAGAGACCCTCCTGTAGGTTTTCACTCCAACCCTGTTCCTGGAGAGAGACCCTCTTGTAGGTTTTCACTCCAACCCTGTTCCTGGAGAGAGACCCTCTTGTAGGTTTAAATTCCAACCCTGTTCCTGGAGAGAGACCCTCCTGTAGGTTAAACTCCAACCCTGTTCCTGGAGAGAGACCCTCCTGTAGGTTTTCACTCCAACCCTGTTCCTGGAGAGAGACCCTCTTGTAGGTTTAAATTCCAACCCTGTTCCTGGAGAGAGACCCTCCTGTAGGTTTAAACTCCAACCCTGTTCCTGGAGAGAGACCCTCCTGTAGGTTAAACTCCAACCCTGTTCCTGGAGAGAGACCCTCCTGTAGGTTTAAACTCCAACCCCAGGTGTAACTAACCTGATTCAGTTTATCAACAAGATAATTATTAGAACCAGGTGCGTTTGACTAGAGTTGGACTAAAAACTCTCCAGGAACAGGGTTGGAGTTGAGACCTACAGGAGGGTAGCTCTCCAGGAACAGGGTTGGAGTTGAGACCTACAGGAGGGTAGCTCTCCAGGAACAGGGTTGGAGTTGAAACCTACTGGAGGGTACCTCTCCAGGAACAGGGTTGGAGACCCCTGCGTTATTACACACACACACACACTGTGGCCGTAGCAGGTCAATCTGATCTCTCACCTCTTCCAGATGTAATATTGTATTGATCAGTGATGTCATGCTCTAATCCACACGGAACAGGATTACAACAGTGGTATTGATTATTCCAGCCAGTAGTCTGGGCATAGAGACAAACTATTTTTTCTATTGGCCCTTTTCTATAGTAGTGCACTATATAGGGAATAGGGCTCTGGTCTATAGTAGTGCCACTATATAGGGAACAGGGCTCTGGTCTATAGTAGTACCACTATATAGGGAACAGGGCTCTGGTCTATAGTAGTACCACTATATAGGGAATAGGGCTCTGGTCTATAGTAGTACCACTATATAGGGAATAGGGCTCTGGTCTATAGTAGTACCACTATATAGGGAACAGGGCTCTGGTCTATAGTAGTACCACTATATAGGGAACAGGGCTCTGGTCTATAGTAGTACCACTATATAGGGAATAGGGCTCTGGTCTATAGTAGTACCACTATATAGGGAACAGGGCTCTGGTCTATAGTAGTACCACTATATAGGGAATAGGTTGCCATTTGGGACATAATCAGTGCAGCAGAGTCAAATGTAATGTTTAAGATGCTCATCTTTGCTACTAGTGTGATGAACTGTGTTGATGGGCATGTGGTGCATTGTGGGGTGATTCTCTTGTTTTCATTTAGTTTGTTTGTCTTGACTCCTAAGACAACATATTCAGCTGGTCTGGATGTTGATACGGTGTCATTGAATCAATCTAAAAAATGTGTAATGAATGAAACCACATTTGAACAGTCAATGTAATCTACTTTCTTACGTCACGAATATGCTTGTTCTTTCCAGTTGAATATGTGACTTGGAATTGTAATCAGTAACACCATTTATTTTTTTTTGTCTGAAAAATACAAATATAAAAATTGTCTTTGTGTCTCTCTCTCTCTCTCCCATTTTCTTGAGCCTCTTGAAACATGGGATTTTGAAGCCTTTTAAACATGCTTTATGTCCAGAGGGTGTATTCATTTGTTTTCCACTGTAGCAAAGTATTTTGCAACTGGAATCGTTAACTTCAAACATAAAAAAAAAACTTTTTTATGCAATGAAAATGAGAGTTTCTTATTGGATGAATTCAGTTAGGTCCCTCCCTGTTTTATTTCTGTTATGGGATGTTGAACCCCTTTTGAACACGCTTTGTAGTCCAATAATAGTATTGGCTTAATCTGGGTCCTCACAACCACCCCTCGGTGTTAAGAATAGCAGCAGCGTACTAAAATCCTACGTTTAGGGTCAGAGCCCTGGTCAAAAGTAGTGCTCTGTATACGGAAATGAGGGGGAGTGATTTGGGACACATCATCCGTCTGTTGGGTTATATAATGAATGACGACCTGCAGTAGGGAGGGTGTCGAGCACTACATCGTGGGTGGCAACGTCTCTTTAAACCCTACTTAACACCGGTGACTAATGGCTAATACTGCACCAGGCACAGATCTAGGATCAGCTTTCCATTCCCAAATCAGAACCGTTAGCTGGAGAGTAACATAGAACTGACCTTAGATCAGTCTAGCCTGTTAGGGCCAACGTCACCCTTGATATGAGTGGAGAGTTAAGTCTCCTTCGTCCTAATTATGAATGACTCATCACGGCTGCTGCTGTATCACTATGAGCCAAGATGGCTGTCTGTGGTGGTCCACTCCCAATTAAAGTGGTACTTAGAGCAGAGAGCTCAGTTTCTCAGGCCTCCTCGACTGCTGCTGTATGAGGTCACCCACTGCCCTGCAGCCCACTCACATCCTGTGATGTAACCACAGAGCTCCAGTTGTTTTGTGTTTATTCTAGTGTGAATATACTGTGTAAAAACATAAAGGCATCATCTCATAGCGTTGTACATTCCTGACTACAACAGTTTGTATAACCAGAGAGAGTAATTTGTGTGTCTTCGTTGAGCGTGATGTGGTGTAAAAACATAAAGGCATCATCTTACATCCTCGTAAACCTCTGACTACAGTGATTCTACTATCAGTAAAACTACAACACAGTAGCTTTATCTTACAACATCTGTGTTGTTTCCATACGGACAGAACTAATGCACAGGGTAATATGAAGGAAAAACAACTCTGTTAATAAATCACAACTTTTCCCAGCGCTTTGGTGTGGTGATGAGAGGAGCTGAAAGATGTGATGAGAGGAGCTGAAAGATGAGAGGAGCTGAAAGATGTGGCGTTGAGAGGAGCTGAAAGATGTGGCGATGAGAGGAGCTGAAAGATGTGGCAATGAGAGGAGCTGAAAGATGTGACGATGAGAGGAGCTGAAAGATGTGACGTTGAGAGGAGCTGAAAGATGAGAGGAGCTGAAAGATGTGACGTTGAGAGGAGCTGAAAGATGTGGCAATGAGAGGAGCTGAAAGATGTGACGATGAGAGGAGCTGAAAGATGTGACGTTGAGAGGAGCTGAAAGATGAGAGGAGCTGAAAGATGTGACGTTGAGAGGAGCTGAAAGATGTGGTGATGAGAGGAGCTGAAAGATGTGATGAGAGGAGCTGAAAGATGTGGCGTTGAGAGGAGCTGAAAGATGTGGCGATGAGAGGAGCTGAAAGATGTGGCAATGAGAGGAGCTGAAAGATGAGAGGAGCTGAAAGATGTGGCGTTGAGAGGAGCTGAAAGATGTGGCGATGAGAGGAGCTGAAAGATGAGGTGATGAGAGGAGCTGAAAGATGAGAGGAGCTGAAAGATGTGGCGTTGAGAGGAGCTGAAAGATGCATGGATGTTGTCGCTGTATGGCTGCAGGTATTAGACAGCTAGGGCCTCTCCTGTCACCCAATAGGACACGAGGCATGGATGTTGTCGCTGTATGGCTGCAGGTATTAGACAGCTAGGGCCTCTCCTGTCACCCAATAGGAAACGAGGCATGGATGTTGTCGCTGTATGGCTGCAGGTATTAGACAGCTAGGGCCTCTCCTGTCACCCAATAGGAAACGAGGCATGGATGTTGTCGCTGTATGGCTGCAGGTATTAGACAGCTAGGGCCTCTCCTGTCACCCAATAGGAAACGAGGCATGGATGTTGTCGCTGTATGGCTGCAGGTATTAGACAGCTAGGGCCTCTCCTGTCACCCAATAGGAAACGAGGCATGGATGTTGTCGCTGTGTGGCTGCAGGTATTAGACAGCTAGGGCTTCTCCTGTCACCCAATAGGAAACGAGGCATGACACAGCGCACACTATTCTTCACTGACTGTCTGGTTTACTTAGTTGATTGGCTGAATCAGATGTGTTAGTACTGGGTTGGAATAAAAGCCTGCAAACCCTGAGACTGAGGAGATCCAGAAACATGGTTGAATAAAAACCCCGATTCTGTCGTCAACAAATACACCTGTTGTTTCAGTAAATATATCTCTGCGGGAGTGAAACTTGATTCATAAAATCAAGGGCTTGACGAGCAGTTGATTAGTTAATTAGATTGAATGTGGAACAAAACACGTTGACCAAGGCCCCCCTGTAGTAATCCACAAAGCAACTCAAGAGTAGGAGTGCAGATCTAGGATCTGTCCATATTGATCTGAATCGTTATGATCTAACAGACAAAACTGATCTTAGATAAGAACTCTGAGACTGGATCACGGGGCCCTTGGTCTGCGTATTAAACGGCACCCTTTATAGTGTACTATTTTTAGTTTTAAACAGGGCCTAAATGTGGTGGGGGAAGGGTTAACGGCTGGCCCGAGTGGTGCTCTGCAAAGAGAGGTGCAATCAGCTGTGATGATAGGAAGACAGGGAGGGAGGGAGGGATGAGGGGAGAGAGGGATACTGGAGCGCGGCGGGGGGAGGACTGCTGTCACTACAGTAATCATTTCAGATTAGCCTAACTTCACTTTAGCCCTGGCAACAGCATCCTCAGAGAGGGAGGAGGGGAAAGACAAGGAGAGAGAGAGAGAGAGACTGACTTGAGAGATGGACCAAAGGAGGAGAGGAAAGGGGACAAGAGAGAACTAGAGACAAGAGGGAGATACAGAAAGACGGAGATGATGACATATAGTTAAAGAGAGAAACGAGAGACCAAAACAGGTCTCTGAGAAAGGGATGAACGGGGTAGAGAGAGAGCGAGAGGATTAGAAGAATTAGTACAGCTGCTTAGCTCTCTGACTGTCTCATCCTAAACGACGTCTTCACTGCTCAAAGAAAGTTTTCCTTCAGAGAAGTTAGGGATTTTATTTTGGGGTTTTTAAACTAAAGTACAGGAGTACATACTGCTGCTACTGCTGCCCACTAATACAGACAACACAACTAGGCCACCCGGAAATGTTCATGTTGACATCTCCATTGGTGGTAATCGGCCATTTTAACGTTGGCCGAGTGTGTTCAGCATTATTCCCCAGTACAGATGTAGGAGCTTAATTTGAACCAGTTTGCTACAGCAGGAAAATAATCCTGCAGCAAACAGGAAATTTGAATTATCCCAATTTGTAAGTCGCTCTGGATAAGAGCGTCTGCTAAATGACTTAAATGTAATGTAAATGTATTATTAATGGACATTTGTGTATGGGGTTGATACAGTTTTCTGTAGGGCAACTTAAACATGACATTTCAAAGTGGAAATAACTCACTTTTAGAAGCATTTTTAAAACTCAAATACATTGCAAGTTTTCATTTCCTGCTTTGCAGGAAAATTCTCAGCTGCAACAGGACTGTCAAGAGATACTGCTTGATTCTTCATGTAGGAGTTATAAGATACTTTTCTACTTCTCAAAGGACATAAACATTTAAGAAGTATTACAGGGAAGAAATCAACATACATTTGACACAGAGCTCAGTGGCTCTCTCTGAATCCTGTCCACACCCACATACCACTGCTTAAGTATTTAAGTCATTACATTATGGAGGTGTTGGAGAGTGCTGGTGGTATATGAGGTGAGGAGAAGGGGGAGGTGGAGTGAGACAGAGATAAAGTTATAGGAGATCAGGTGGAGTGAGACAGAGATAATGGTATAGGAGGTGAGGTGAGGAGAGGAGGAGTGAGACAGAGATAAAGGTATAGGAGGAGAGGAGGAGGGAGACAGAGAAGGGTAAAGGAGAAGAGGGAGAGGGAGTGGTGGAGTGAGACAGAGATAAAGGTATAGGAGGTGAGGAGGAGGGAGACAGAGAAGGGTAAAGGAGAAGGGGGAGAGGGAGTGGTGGAGTGAGACAGAGATAATGTTATAGGAGGAGAGGAGGAGGGAGTGGTGGAGTGAGACAGAGATAAAGGTATAGGAGGTGAGGAGGGAGTGGTGGAGTGAGACAGAGATAAAGGTATAGGAGGTGAGGAGGGAGTGGTGGAGTGAGACAGAGATAAAGGTATAGGAGGAGGAAGTGGTGGAGTGAGACAGAGATAAAGGTATAGGAGGAGGGAGTGGTGGAGTGAGACAGAGATAAAGGTATAGGAGGTGAGGAGGGAGTGGTGGAGTGAGACAGAGATAAAGGTATAGGAGGTGAGGAGGAGGGAGACAGAGAAGGGTAAAGGAGAAGGGGGAGAGGGAGTGGTGGAGTGAGACAGAGATAAAGTTATAGGAGGAGAGGAGGAGGGAGTGGTGGAGTGAGACAGAGATAAAGGTATAGGAGGTGAGGAGGGAGTGGTGGAGTGAGACAGAGATAAAGGTATAGGAGGTGAGGAGGGAGTGGTGGAGTGAGACAGAGATAAAGGTATAGGAGGAGGAAGTGGTGGAGTGAGACAGAGATAAAGGTATAGGAGGAGGGAGTGGTGGAGTGAGACAGAGATAAAGGTATAGGAGGTGAGGAGGGAGTGGTGGAGTGAGACAGAGATAAAGGTATAGGAGGTGAGGAGGGGGTGGTGGAGTGAGACAGAGATAAAGGGTTAGGAGATGAGGAGGAGGGAGTGGTGGAGTGAGACAGAGATAAAGGTATAGGAGGAGAGGGAGAGGGAGTGGTGGAGTGAGACAGAGATAAAGGTATAGGAGGAGGGAGTGGTGGAGTGAGACAGAGATAAAGGGTTAGGAGGAGGGAGTGGTGGAGTGAGACAGAGATAAAGGTATAGGAGGAGGGAGTGGTGGAGTGAGACAGAGATAAAGGTATAGGAGGTGAGGAGGGGGTGGTGGAGTGAGACAGAGATAAAGGGTTAGGAGATGAGGAGGAGGGAGTGGTGGAGTGAGACAGAGATAAAGGTATAGGAGGAGAGGGAGAGGGAGTGGTGGAGTGAGACAGAGATAAAGGTATAGGAGGAGGGAGTGGTGGAGTGAGACAGAGATAAAGGGTTAGGAGGAGGGAGTGGTGGAGTGAGACAGAGATAATGGTATAGGAGGAGAGGGAGTGGTGGAGGGAGACAGAGATAAAGGTATAGGAGGTGAGGAGGGAGTGGTGGAGTGAGATAGAGATAAAGGTATAGGAGGAGGGAGTGGTGGAGTGAGACAGAGATAAAGGTATAGGAGGAGAGGGAGTGGTGGAGTGAGACAGAGATAAAGGTATAGGAGGAGGGAGTGGTGGAGTGAGACAGAGATAAAGGTATAGGAGGAGAGGGAGAGGGAGTGGTGGAGTGAGACAGAGATAAAGGTATAGGAGGAGGGAGTGGTGGAGTGAGACAGAGATAAAGGTATAGGAGGTGAGGAGGGGGTGGTGGAGTGAGACAGAGATAAAGGGTTAGGAGATGAGGAGGAGGGAGTGGTGGAGTGAGACAGAGATAAAGGTATAGGAGGTGAGGAGGGGGTGGTGGAGTGAGACAGAGATAAAGGGTTAGGAGATGAGGAGGAGGGAGTGGTGGAGTGAGACAGAGATAAAGGTATAGGAGGAGAGGGAGTGGTGGAGTGAGACAGAGATAAAGGTATAGGAGGAGGGAGTGGTGGAGTGAGACAGAGATAAAGGGTTAGGAGGAGGGAGTGGTGGAGTGAGACAGAGATAATGGTATAGGAGGAGAGGGAGTGGTGGAGGGAGACAGAGATAAAGGTATAGGAGGTGAGGAGGGAGTGGTGGAGTGAGACAGAGATAAAGGGTTAGGAGGAGGGAGTGGTGGAGTGAGACAGAGATAATGGTATAGGAGGAGAGGGAGTGGTGGAGTGAGACAGAGATAAAGGTATAGGAGGTGAGGAGGGAGTGGTGGAGTGAGACAGAGATAAAGGTATAGGAGGTGAGGAGGGAGTGGTGGAGTGAGACAGAGATAACGGTATAGGAGGAGGGAGTGGTGGAGTGAGACAGAGATAAAGGTATAGGAGGAGGGAGTGGTGGAGGGAGACAGAGATAAAGGTGTAGGAGGTGAGGAGGAGGGAGAGGTGGAGTGAGACAGAGATAATGGTATAGGAGGAGAGGGAGTGGTGGAGTGAGACAGAGATAACGGTATAGGAGGTGAGGAGGAGGGAGACAGAGATAATGGTATAGGAGGAGAGGTTGAGTGAGACAGAGATAAAGGGTTAGGAGGTGAGGAGGAGGGAGAGGTGGAGTGAGACAGAGATAACATTGGACACTCTATGGAACAAAAAGCCTTCGCTATATCATCCTGGAATATCCAAGGCTTGAGGTCATCTGCCTTTGGCCTAAAGAGCAGGAACCCGGACTTCACCAAAGAAATCGGTAATACAGACATTGTCATCCTGCAAGAAACCTGGTATAGAGGAGACAGACCCACTGGTTGCCCTCTAGGTTACAGAGAGCTGGTAGTCCCATCTACCAAACTACCAGGTGTGAAACAGGGAAGGGACTCAGGGGGTATGCTAATTTGGTATAGAGCAGACCTAACTCACTCCATTAAATTAATCAAAACAGGAACATTCTACATTTGGCTAGAAATTCAAAAGGAAATTATCCTAACAGAGAAAAATGTCCTCCTGTGTGCTACCTATATCCCCCCACTAGAATCCCCATATTTTAATGAAGACAGCTTCGAGAGGGGGAAATAAATCATTTTCAGGCCCAGGGACAAGTACTAGTCTGTGGTGACCTAAATGCCAGAACCGGACAAGAACCTGCCACCCTCAGCACACAGGGGGACAAACACCTGCCTGCAGGTGACAGCATTCCCTCCCACATATGCCCCCCTAGGCACAACTATGACAACATAACCAACAAAAACGGGTCACAACTCCTGCAGCTCTGTCGCACGCTGGGTATGTACATAGTCAATGGTAGGCTTCGAGGGGACTCCTATGGTAGGTACACTTATAGCCCATCTCTTGGCAGTAGTACTGTAGACTACTTTATCACTGACCTCAACCCAGAGTCTCTCAGAGTGTTCACAGTCAGCCCACTGACACCACTATCAGACCACAGCAAAATCACAATCTACTTAAACAGAGCAATACTCAATCATGAGGCATCAAAGCCAAATGAACTGAGTAACATTAAAAAATGCTATAGATGGAAGGAATGCAGTTTGGAAACCTACAAAAAAACAATTAGGCAACAACAAATTCAATCCCTTGTAGACAACTTCCTGGGTAAAACGCTCCACTGTAATAGTGAAGGTGTAAACTTGGCAGTAGAAAATCTTAACAGTATATTTGACCTCTCAGCTTCCCTATCAAATCTAAAAATCTCATAGAGAAAACCGAAGAAAATTAACAATAATGACAAATGGTTTGATGAAGAATGCAAAAATCTAAGAAAGAAATTGAGAAACCTGTCCAACCAAAAGCATAGAGACCCGGAAAACCTGAGTCTATGCCTTCACTATGGTGAATCACTAAAACAATACAGAAATACACTACGGAAAAAGAAGGAACAGCATGTCAGAAATCAGCTCAATGTAATTAATCCATACATTAATCCATAGACTCTAACCACTTCTGGGAAAATGGAAAACATTAAACAAACAACTACACGAAGAATTATCTATCCAAAATGGAGATGTATGGGTAAACCACTTCTCCAATCTTTTTGGCTCCATAACAAAGAATAAAGAGCAAAAACATATACATGATCAAATACAGATCTTAGAATCAACGATTAAAGACTACCAGAACCCACTGGATTCTCCAATTACATGGAATGAGCTACAGGACAAAACACAAACCCTCCAACCCAAAAAGGCCTGTGGTGTTGATGGTATCCTCAATGGAATGATAAAATATACAGACCACAAATTCCAATTGGCTATACTAAAACTCTTTAACATCATCCTTAGCTCTGGCATCTTCCCCAATATTTGGAACCAAGGACTGATCACCCCAATCCACAAAAGTGGAGACAAATTTGACCCCAATAACTCCTGTGGAGTATGCGTCAACAGTAACCTTGGAAAAATCCTCTGCATTATCATTAACAGCAGACTCGTACATTTCCTCAATGAAAACAATGTACTGAGCAAATGTCAAATTGGCTTTTTACCAAATTACCGTACAACAGACCATGTATTCACCCTGCACTCCAAACAAACCAAAACAAAGGCAAAGTCTACTCATGCTTTGTTGATTTCAAAAAAGCCAATTTGGCATGAGGGTCTGCTATACAAACTGATGGAAAGTGGTGTTGGGGTAAAACATACGACATTATAAAATCCATGTACACAAACAACAAGTGTGCGGTTAAAATTGGCAAAAAACACATTTCTTTCCACAGGGCCGTGGGGTGAGACAGGGATGCAGCTTAAGCCCCACCCTCTTCAACATATATATACCAACGAATTGGCGAGGTTACTAGAACAGTCTGCAGCACCCGGCCTCACCCTACTAGAATCTGAAGTTAAATGTCTGCTGTTTGCTGATGATCTGGTGCTTCTGTCCACAACCAAGGAGGGCCTACAGCAGCACCTAGATCTTCTGTACAGATTCTGTAAGACCTGGGCCCTGACAGTAAATCTCAGTAAGACCAAAATAACAGTGTTCCAAAAAAGGTCCAGTCGCCAGGACCACAAATACAAATTCCATCTAGACACCGTTGCCCTAGAGCACACAAAAAACGATACATACCTTGGCCTAAACATCTGCGCCACAGGTAACTTCCACAAAGCTGTGAACGATCTGAGAGACAAGGCAAGAAGGGCATTCTATGTCATCAAAAGAAACATAAGATTTAACTTACCAATTAGGATCTGGCTAAAAATACTTGAATCAGTCATAGAGCCCTTTAAGTTTGTGAGGTCTGGGGTCCAGCTCCCCAACCAAGAATTCACAAAATGGGACAAAAACAAAATTGAGACTCTGCATGCAGAATTCTGCAAAAAATATCCCCTGTGTACAACGTAGAAGACCAAATAATGCATGCAGAGCAGAATTAGGCCGATACCTGCTAATGATCAATATCCAGAAAAGAGCCGTTAAATTCTACAACCACCTAAAAGGAAGCGATTCCCAAACCTTCCATAACAAAGCCATCACCTACAGAGAGATGAAACTGGAGAAGAGTCCCCTAAGCAAGCTGATCCTGGGGCTCTGTTCACAAATACAAACACACCCCACAGAGCCCCAGGGCAGCAGCACAATTAGACCCAACCAAATCATGAGAAAACAAAAAGATAATTACTTGACACATTGGAAAGAATTAACAATAAAACTGAGCAAACTAGAATGCTATTTGGCCCTAAACAGAGAGTACACAGTGGCAGTGAATCATTTTGCAAGCCCAATTTTTCAGTTTTTGATTTGTTAAAAAAGTTTGAAATATCCAATAAATGTCGTTCCACTTCATGATTGTGTCCCACTTGTTGTTGATTCTTCACAAAAAAATACAGTTTTATATCTTTATGTTTGAAGCCTGAAATGTGGCAAAAGGTCGCAAAGTTCAAGGGGGCCGAATACTTTCGCAAGGCACTGTATATATACAGAGGGAGGGATATACAGAGAGAGAGAGATATTCAGGGAGAGTGACAGAGAGAGGGAGAGATATGCAGTGAGGGAAGAGGACATTTCTGTGGTTGAGGAGG
>NC_088213.1:10004071-10034071 GCF_036934945.1 Oncorhynchus masou masou | reverse complement strand
AGGAATGATCTAACATCCCTCCCATTGTGTTCTAGAATCTCATCAAACACCTGGAAGGATTCTGTACGGAGGAATGATCTAACATCCCTCCCATTGTGTTTTAGAATCTCATCAAACACCTGGAAGGATTCTGTATGGAGGAATGATCTAACATCCCTCCCATTGTGTTCTAGAATCTCATCAAACACCTGGAAGGATTCTGTATGGAGGAATGATCTAACATCTATCCCATTGTGTTCTAGAATCTCATCAAACACCTGGAAGGATTCTGTACGGAGGAATGATCTAACATCCCTCCCATTGTGTTCTAGAATCTCATCAAACACCTGGAAGGATTCTGTACGGAGGAATGATCTAACATCCCTCCCATTGTGTTTTAGAATCTCATCAAACACCTGGAAGGATTCTGTATGGAGGAATGATCTAACATCCCTCCCATTGTGTTCTAGAATCTCATCAAACACCTGGAAGGATTCTGTATGGAGGAATGATCTAACATCTATCCCATTGTGTTCTAGAATCTCATCAAACACCTGGAAGGATTCTGTACGGAGGAATGATCTAACATCCCTCCCATTGTGTTCTAGAATCTCATCAAACACCTGGAAGGATTCTGTACGGAGGAATGATCTAACATCCCTCCCATTGTGTTCTAGAATCTCATCAAACACCTGGAAGGATTCTGTACGGAGGAATGATCTAACATCCCTCCCATTGTGTTCTAGAATCTCATCAAACACCTGGAAGGATTCTGTACGGAGGAATGATCTAACATCCCTCCCATTGTGTTCTAGAATCTCATCAAACACCTGGAAGGATTCTGTATGGAGGAATGATCTAACATCTCTCCCATTGTGTTCTAGAATCTCATCAAACACCTGGAAGGATTCTGTATGGAGGAATGATCTAACATCCCTCCCATTGTGTTCTAGAATCTCATCAAACACCTGGAAGGATTCTGTATGGAGGAATGATCTAACATCCCTCCCATTGTGTTCTAGAATCTCATCAAACACCTGGAAGGATTCTGTATGGAGGAATGATCTAACATCCCTCCCATTGTGTTCTAGAATCTCATCAAACACCTGGAAGGATTCTGTATGGAGGAATGATCTAACATCCCTCCCATTGTGTTCTAGAATCTCATCAAACACCTGGAAGGATTCTGTATGGAGGAATGATCTAACATCCCTCCCATTGTGTTCTAGAATCTCATCAAACACCTGGAAGGATTCTGTATGGAGGAATGATTTAACATCCCTCCCATTGTGTTCTAGAATCTCATCAAACACCTGGAAGGATTCTGTATGGAGGAATTATCTAACATCCCTCCCATTGTGTTCTAGAATCTCATCTTTTTTTTTGTAAAAAGGCTCAGTGTCGTTATCCTCACAAGGGAAGGGTTTGGAGTATTGAAAACAGGGGTGCCAATGAATCTAACCCCCATCTTTAATAAAATACAATTAATTACTTGTTAAACAAAATCGCTTTCTCTGAGCAAATGTATTCACTATAAAATAATATAATTGAGCAATTTGTTGATCACACAATATAGCTCAGTATTTATATTGTTTATTATATTGTATGTTTTGCTCATCTTTATCCAGGGTGCCAATAATGTTGGACCTGACTGTACATTCATCCATATGAAAATGAAAAACTTTCAAAAACGAAACAAAACCCTACGATTTCAATGACGTAACTCATCTTGTCGTATCTTCTAAGCATTTGCAACCAGATACTTATTTTCTGAAAACTCAATTTAAGTTTTTCATCACTAATCCAGAAAAGTTCTGGTTTTCTGCATTTGATCAAAACAAGATTCCTCTTACATCATCAAAATAAGCATAGCGTGTAAAGTGTTTTTTTGTCCCATATTTCATGAGCTGAAATATGGGAGAATTCTGCAGTACGTCCAACCGGCCTCACAACCGCAGACCACATGTAACCACACCAGCCCAAGACCTCCAACTCCAAGTTCTTCGGATTGTCTGAGACCAGCCACCTGGACAGCTGATGAAACTGTGGGTTTGTCTGAGACCAGCCACCTGGACAGCTGATGAAACTGTGGGTTTGTCTGAGACCAGCCACCTGGAGAGCTGATGAAACTGTGGGTTTGTCTGAGACCAGCCACCCACACAGCTGATGAAACTGTGGGTTTGTCTGAGACCAGCCACCCGGACAGCTGATGAAACTGTGGGTTTGTCTGAGACCAGCCACCCAGACAGCTGATGAAACTGTGGGTTTGTCTGAGACCAGCCACCCAGACAGCGGATGAAACTGTGGGTTTGTCTGAGACCAGCCACCCAGACAGCTGATGAAACTGTGGGTTTGTCTGAGACCAGCCACCCAGACAGCTGATGAAACTGTGGGTTTGTCTGAGACCAGCCACCCAGACAGCTGATGAAACTGTGGGTTTGTCTGAGACCAGCCACCCAGACAGCTGATGAAACTGTGGGTTTGTCTGAGACCAGCCACCCAGACAGCTGATGAAACTGTGGGTTTGTCTGAGACCAGCCACCAGGACAGCTGATGAAACTGTGGGTTTGTCTGAGACCAGCCACCTGGACAGCTGATGAAACTGTAGGTTTGTCTGAGACCAGCCACCCAGACAGCTGATGAAACTGTGGGTTTGTCTGAGACCAAACTGTGGGTTTGTCTGAGACCAGCCACCCAGACAGCTGATGAAACTGTGGGTTTGTCTGAGACCAGCCACCCAGACAGCTGATGAAACTGTGGGTTTGTCTGAGACCAGCCACCAGACAGCTGATGAAACTGTGGGTTTGTCTGAGACCAGCCACCCAGACAGCTGATGAAACTGTGGGTTTGTCTGAGACCAGCCACCTGGACAGCTGATGAAACTGTGGGTTTGTCTGAGACCAGCCACCTGGACAGCTGATGAAACTGTGGGTTTGTCTGAGACCAGCCACCTGGACAGCTGATGAAACTGTGGGTTTGTCTGAGACCAGCCACCCAGACAGCTGATGAAACTGTGTGTTTGTCTGAGACCAGCCACCCAGACAGCTGATGAAACTGTGGGTTTGTCTGAGACCAGCCACCTGGACAGCTGATGAAACTGTGGGTTTGTCTGAGACCAGCCACCTGGACAGCTGATGAAACTGTGGGTTTGTCTGAGACCAGCCACCTGGACAGCTGATGAAACTGTGGGTTTGTCTGAGACCAGCCACCTGGACAGCTGATGAAACTGTGGGTTTGTCTGAGACCAGCCACCTGGACAGCTGATGAAACTGTGGGTTTGTCTGAGACCAGCCACCCAGACAGCTGATGAAACTGTGGGTTTGTCTGAGACCAGCCACCCAGACAGCTGATGAAACTGTGGGTTTGTCTGAGACCAGCCACCCAGACAGCTGATGAAACTGTGGGTCTCAGGAAGCTCACCTGCATGCTCATCGTCCTCAACAGGGTCTTGATTTGACTGAAGTCGGGAACCAACTTCAGTGGGCAAATTTTCACCTTCGATGGCCACTGGCACGCTGGAGAAGTGTGCTCTTCACGGATAAATCCCGGTTTCAACTGTACTCACCAGATATGTCAAACATATTTGGAGGGTCTGGTTCGACGTTTTAGACAGCATGTTTCGGTTCCCACCAATATCCAGCAACTTAGCACAGCCATTGAAGAGGAGCAGGACAACATGCCACAGGCCACAATCAACATCCTGATCAACTTTATGCGAAGGAGATGTGTCGCGATGCATGAGGCAAATGGTGGTCACCCCAGATACCAAAATTGCCCTCGCTAGAAGCATGTGTTTCAGACATAAGGAGGTGGATGGCTGCAAACTTTCTACTTTTAAACTTGGAAAAAACAGAGATGCTTGTTCTCGGTCCCAAGAAACAAAGAGATATTCTGTTGAATCTGACAATTAATGGTTGTACAGTCGTCTCAAGTAAAACTGTGAAGGTCCTCAGCGTTACTCTGGACCCTGATCTCTCTTTTGAAGAACATATCAAGACCATTTCAAGGACAGCTTTTTGCCATCTACGTAACATTGCAAAAATCAGAAACTTTCTGTCCAAAAATGATGCAGAAAAATTCATCCATGCTTTTGTCACTTCTAGGTTAGACTACTGCAATGCTCTACTTTCCGGCTACCTGGATAAAGCACTAAATAAACTTCAGTTAGTGCTAAATACGGCTGCTAGAATCCTGACTAGAACCAAAAAATGTGATCATATTACTCCAGTGCTAGCCTCCCTACACTGGCTTCCTGTTAAGGCAAGGGCTGATTTCAAGGTTTTACTGCTAACCTACAAAGCATTACATGGGCTTGCTCCTACCTATCTCTCTGATTTGGTCCTGCCGTACATACCTACACGTACGCTACGGTCACAAGACGCAGGCCTCCTAATTGTCCCTAGAATTTCTAAGCAAATAGCTTTCTCTTATAGAGCTCCATTTTTATGGAACGGTCTGCCTACCCATGTCAGAGACGCAAACTCGGTCTCAACCTTTAAGTCTTTACTGAAGACTCATCTCTTCAGTGGGTCATATAATTGAGGTGAACGGAAAGGCTCTGGAGCAAAGGCTCTGGAGCAACAAACCGCCCTTGCTGTCTCTGCCTGGCCGGTTCCCCTCTTTCCACTGGGATTCTCTGCCTCTAACCCTATTACAGGGGCTGAGTCACTGGCTTACTGGGGCTCTCTCATACCGTCCCTGGGAGGGGTGCATCACCTGAGTGGATTGAGTCACTGATGTGGTCATCCTGTCTGGGTTGGCGTCTCCCCCTTGGGTTGTGCCGTGGCGGAGATCTTTGTGGGCTATACTCGGCCTTGTCTCAGGATGGTATGTTGGTGGTTGAAGATATCCCTCATGTGGTGTGGGGGCTGTGCTTTGGCAAAGTGGGTGGGGTTATATCCTTCCCGGGGGTGTCCTCGGATGGGGCCACAGTGTCTCCTGACCCCTCCTGTCTCAGCCTCCAGTATTTATGCTGCAGTAGTTTATGTGTCGGGGGGCTAGGGTCAGTTTGTTATATCTGGAGTACTTCTCCTGTCCTATTCGGTGTCCTGTGTGAATTTAAGTGTGCTCTCTCTAATTCTCTCTTTCTCTCTTTCTTTCTCTCTCTCAGAGGACCTGAGCCCTAGGACCATGCCTCAGGACTACCTGACATGATGACTCCTTGCTGTCCCCAGTCCACCTGGCCGTGCTGCTGCTCCAGTTTCAACTGTTCTGCCTTATTATTATTGGACCATGCTGGTCATTTATGAACATTTGAACATCTTGGCCATGTTCTGTTATAATCTCCACCCGGCACAGCCAGAAGAGGACTGGCCACCCCACATAGCCTGGTTCCTCTCTAGGTTTCTTCCTAGGTTTTGCCCTTTCTAGGGAGTTTTTCCTAGCCACCGTGCTTCTACACCTGCATTGCTTGCTGTTTGGGGTTTTAGGCTGGGTTTCTGTACAGCACTTTGAGATATCAGCTGATGTACGAAGGGCTATATAAATAAATTTGATTTGATTTGAGATACTGACTGGTTTTCTGAGCCACGCCAACCGCCTTTACATGTTATTAGTAGTATCTGCTCTGCATACTGTATGTGTTGTTAGTAGTATCTGCTCTACATATTGTATGTTAATAGTAGTATCTGCTCTGCATACTGTATGTGTTGTTAGTAGTATCTGCTCTACATACTGTATGTTAATAGTAGTATCTGCTCTGCATACTGTATGTGTTGTTAGTAGTATCTGCTCTGCATACTGTATGTTATTAGTAGTATCTGCTCTGCATACTGTATGTGTTATTAGTAGGGTCTGCTCTACATACTGTATGTTATTAGTAGTATCTGCTCTGCATACTGTATGTGTTATTAGTAGGGTCTGCTCTGCATACTGTATGTTAATAGTAGTATCTGCTCTGCATACTGTATGTGTTATTAGTAGTATCTGCTCTGCATACTGTATGTTATTAGTAGTATCTGCTCTGCATACTGTATGTGTTATTAGTAGTATCTGCTCTGCATACTGTATGTGTTATTAGTAGTATCTGCTCTACATACTGTATGTTAATAGTAGTATCTGCTCTGCATACTGTATGTTAATAGTAGTATCTGCTCTGCACACTGTATGTGTTATTAGTAGTATCTGCTCTGCATACTGTATGTGTTATTAGTAGTATGTGCTCTACATACTGTATGTTATTAGTAGTATCTGCTCTGCATACTGTATGTTAATAGTAGTATCTGCTCTGCACACTGTATGTGTTATTAGTAGTATCTGCTCTGCATACTGTATGTTATTAGTAGTATCTGCTCTGCATACTGTATGTGTTATTAGTAGTATGTGCTCTGCATACTGTATGTGTTATTAGTAGTATCTGCACTGCATACTGTATGTTAATAGTAGTATCTGCTCTGCATACTGTATGTGTTATTAGTAGTATGTGCTCTGCATACTGTATGTTATTAGTAGTATCTGCTCTACATACTGTATGTGTTGTTAGTAGTACCTGCTCTGCATACTGTATGTTATTAGTAGTATCTGCTCTGCATACTGTATGTGTTATTAGTAGGGTCTGCTCTGCATACTGTATGTGTTATTAGTAGTATCTGCTCTACATACTGTATGTTATTAGTAGTATCTGCTCTGCATACTGTATGTTAATAGTAGTATCTGCTCTGCACACTGTATGTGTTATTAGTAGTATCTGCTCTGCATACTGTATGTTATTAGTAGTATCTGCTCTGCATACTGTATGTGTTATTAGTAGTATGTGCTCTGCATACTGTATGTGTTATTAGTAGTATCTGCACTGCATACTGCATGTTATTAGTAGTATCTGCTCTGCATACTGTATGTGTTATTAGTAGTATCTGCTCTACATACTGTATGTGTTATTAGTAGTATCTGCTCTACATACTGTATGTGTTATTAGTAGTATCTGCTCTGCATACTGTATGTTATTAGTAGTATCTGCTCTGCATACTGTATGTGTTATTAGTAGTATCTGCTCTACATACTGTATGTGTTATTAGTAGTATCTGCTCTGCATACTGTATGTGTTATTAGTAGTATCTGCACTGCATACTGCATGTTATTAGTAGTATCTGCTCTGCATGCTGTATGTGTTATTAGTAGTATCTGCTCTACATACTGTATGTGTTATTAGTAGTATCTGCTCTGCATACTGTATGTTATTAGTAGTATCTGCTCTGCATACTGTATGTGTTATTAGTAGTATCTGCTCTACATACTGTATGTGTTATTAGTAGTATCTGCTCTGCATACTGTATGTGTTATTAGTAGTATCTGCTCTGCATACTGTATGTTAATAGTAGTATCTGCTCTACATACTGTATGCGTTATTAGTAGTATCTGCTCTGCATACTGTATGTTATTAGTAGCATCTGCTCTGCATACTGTATGTGTTATTAGTAGTATCTGCTCTGGATACTGTGTGTTATTAGTAGTATCTGCTCTGCATACTGTGTGTTATTAGTAGTATCTGCTCTGCATACTGTATGTTATTAGTAGTATCTGCTCTGCATACTGTATGTTATTAGTAGTATCTGCTCTGGATACTGTATGTGTTATTAGTAGTATCTGCTCTGCATACTGTGTGTTATTAGTAGTATCTGCTCTGCATACTGTATGTGTTATTAGTAGTATCTGCTCTGCATACTGTATGTTATTAGTAGTATCTGCTCTGCATACTGTATGTTATTAGTAGTATCTGCTCTGCATACTGTATGTTAATAGTAGTATCTGCTCTACATACCCTATGTTATTAATAGTATCTGCTCTGCATACTGTATGCGTTATTAGTAGCAGGGTTTTCTGTCAACCTGTGAGAAAATCTACCACAATGAATACACCAATTACACCATCATTACAACCCTGACAACAAAACAACACGCACCACAAGCCATTGTCTTTTTACTGTTTATTATTAAAATAGGTTTCTGGTAGTTTTTCATAATGTGTGTGTATTAAGCTGGCAGAGTGTGTGTGTGTGTGTGTGTGTGTGTGTGTGTGTGTGTGTGTGTGTGTGTGTGTGTGTGTGTGTGTGTGTCAGGTGGAAGGGGTGCTGGTGTGGAGTCCTCCTGTTGGTTAGGGGGATTAGGGCAGGGGGGTTTATGAGGTTAGGGGGCTTACAGGGGGTTTTCTTATAATTTTTTTAACCTTTATTTAACTTGGCAAGTCAGTTTAAGAACAAATGCTTATTTACAATGACGGCCTACCCCGGCCAAGCCCTAACTTGGACGACGCTGGGCCAATTGTGCTCCGCCCTATGGGTCTCCCAATCACGTCCGGTTGTGATACAGCCTGGAATCGAACCAGTTCTGATAGTGACAGCTCAAGCACTGAGATGCAGTGCCTTAGACCGCTGCGCACCTCTGGAGTCAGCTGGTTAGTTATTGAAGCGGACTCGTCGCATGGAGCCCACAGTGCTGCTCTGGGAGCCCCAGTCAGAGGCGTTGTTGTAGTCACGTTTCTCCAAGACATAGTGGGGACCTCTGTAGTTAGGCTCCTGGTACACCACCCAGCTGAAGAGACAGGCAGGAAGGCAGGCAGGCAGGAAGGAAGGAAGGAAGGAAGGAAGGAAGGAGGGAGGGAGGGAGGGAGGGAGGGAGGGAGGCAGGCAGGCAGGCAGGCAGGCAGGCAGGCAGGCAGGCAGGCAGGCAGGCAGGCAGGAAGGAAGGAAGGAAGGCAGGCAGGAAGGAAGGTAGGCCGGAAGGAACGAGGGAGGGAGGGAGGGAGGTCAGGGAGGGAGGTCAGGGAGGGAGGGAGGTCAGGGAGGGAGGGAGGGAGGGAGGGACAGAAAAAGAAACGGGGTGATTAGAGACATATTACATTAGTTGAAGGAACCAGAGCTTGTAGGTTACAACTTTGGGATTATCCCATTGATTCTACTGGGCCTGGCCAACTATATCAAACATCGCTAAAGTACAGTATCTGACGTGTATTTAGCTGTGTTTACTTTACTGACCCATGACGTCAGGAAGGAACTGGATGGAACTCAACTACGACAGCGATGGTCGAGCTAAACCAGATGTTAGCCCTCGAAACTATGACAGCGATGGTCGAGCTAAACCAGATGTTAGCCCTCGAAACTACGACAGCGATGGTAAAGTTAAACCAGATGTTAGCCCTTGAAACTACGACAGCGATGATCGAGCTAAACCAGATGTTAGCCCTCGAAACCACGACAGCGATGATAAAGTTAAACCAGATGTTAACCCTCGAAACTACGACAGCGATGGTAAAGTTAAACCAGATGTTAGCCCTCGAAACTACGACAGCGATGGTAAAGTTAAACCAGATGTTAGCCCTTGAAACTATGACAGCGATGGTAAAGTTAAACCAGATGTTAGCCCTTGAAACTACGACAGCGATGATCGAGCTAAACAAGATGTTAGCCCTCGAAACCACGACAGCGATGATAAAGTTAAACCAGATGTTAACCCTCGAAACTACGACAGTGATGGTAAAGTTAAACCCGATGTTAACCCTCGAAACTACGACAGTGATGGTAAAGTTAAACCAGATGTTAGCCCTCGAAACTACGACAGCGATGGTAAAGTTAAACCAGATGTTAGCCCTTGAAACTATGACAGCGATGGTCGAGCTAAACCAGATGTCAGCCGTTGAAACTATGACAGCGATGGTCGAGCTAAACCAGATGTTAGCCCTCGAAACCACGACAGCGATGATAAAGTTAAACCAGATGTTAACCCTCGAAACTACGACAGTGATGGTAAAGTTAAACCAGATGTTAGCCCTCGAAACTACAACAGCGATGGTAAAGTTAAACCAGATGTTAGCCCTTGAAACTATGACAGCGATGGTAAAGTTAAACCAGATGTTAGCCCTTGAAACTACGACAGTGATGGTAAAGTTAAACCAGATGTTAGCCCTCGAAACTACAACAGCGATGGTAAAGTTAAACCAGATGTTAGCCCTTGAAACTATGACAGCGATGGTCGAGTTAAACCAGATGTTAGCCCTATATATATATATATATGTCATTGTATTATCAGGATATGTTTAGAAACATCACATGGAGCCTAATCAGTAATCATTCTGTTTAGTGGTTTAAAGAGCTGTAATCGTTCTGTAATCGTTCTGTTTAGAGCTTTAAAGAGCTGTAATCATTCTGTAATCATTCTGTTTAGAGGTTTAAAGAGCTGTAATCATTCTGTTTAGAGCTTTAAAGAGCTGTAATCATTCTGTAATCATTCTGTTTAGAGCTTTAAAGAGCTGTAATCATTCTGTTTAGAGCTTTAAAGAGCTGTAATCATTCTGTTTAGAGCTTTAAAGAGCTGTAATCATTCTGTTTAGAGCTTTAAAGAGCTGTAATCATTCTGTTTAGAGGTTTAAAGAGCTGTAATCATTCTGTTTAGAGGTTTAAAGAGCTGTAATCATTCTGTTTAGAGGTTTAAAGAGCTGTAATCATTCTGTTTAGAGGTTTAAAGAGCTGTAATCATTCTGTTTAGAGGTTTAAAGAGCTGTAATCATTCTGTTTAGAGGTTTAAAGAGCTGTAATCATTCTGTTTAGAGCTTTAAAGAGCTGTAATCATTCTGTTTAGAGCTTTAAAGAGCTGTAATCATTCTGTAATCATTCTGTTTAGAGGTTTAAAGAGCTGTAATCATTCTGTTTAGAGGTTTAAAGAGCTGTAATCATTCTGTTTAGAGCTTTAAAGAGCTGTAATCATTCTGTAATCATTCTGTTTAGAGGTTTAAAGAGCTGTAATCGACACAGATAGAGGCAGCCCTGTTCAGACTGTATATTATAGAGGGGTACCTTACACAGATAGAGGCAGCCCTGTTCAGACTGTATATTATAGAGGGGTACCTTTATAGAGGCAGCCCTGTTCAACTGTATATTATGTTTAGAGCCCCCCCCCCCCAGGACACAGATAGAGGCAGCCCTGTTCAGACTGTATATTATAGAGGGGTACTTACACCCCCCCCCCCAGGACACAGATAGAGGCAGCCCTGTTCAGACTGTATATTATAGAGGGGTACTTACACCCCCCCCCCCAGGACACAGATAGAGGCAGCCCTGTTGAGACTGTATATTATAGAGGGGTTACCCCCCCCCAGGACACAGATAGAGGCAGCCCTGTTCCCTACGCCCCCCAGGACACAGATAGAGGCAGCCCTGTTGAGACTGTATATTATAGAGGGGTTTAGGACACGGATAGAGGCAGCCCTGTTCAGACTGTATATTATAGAGGGGTACCTACGCCCCCCAGGACACGGATAGAGGCAGCCCTGTTCAGACTGTATATTATAGAGGGGTACTTACACCCCCCAGGACACAGATAGAGGCAGCCCTGTTCAGACTGTATATTATAGAGGGGTAATTACACCCCCCCCCCCCAGGACACAGATAGAGGCAGCCCTGTTCAGACTGTATATTATAGAGGGTGCACTTAAATTCCCCCAGGACACAGATAGAGGCAGCCCTGTTCAGACTGTATATTATAGAGGGGTACAATCCCCCCCCCAGGACACAGATAGAGGCAGCCCTGTTCAGACTGTATATTATAGAGGGGTAATCACCCCCCCCCCAGGACACAGATAGAGGCAGCCCTGTTCAGACTGTATATTATAGAGGGTACTTACGCCCCCCCAGGACACAGATAGAGGCAGCCCTGTTCAGACTGTATATTATAGAGGGGCACTACGTCCCCCCAGGACACAGATAGAGGCAGCCCTGTTCAGACTGTATATTATAGAGGGGTACTTACACCCCCCCCCCCAGGACACAGATAGAGGCAGCCCTGTTCAGACTGTATATTATAGAGGGGTACTTACGCCCCCCCAGGACACGGATAGAGGCAGCCCTGTTCAGACTGTATGTTATAGAGGGGTACCTACGCCCCCCCAGGACACGGATAGAGGCAGCCCTGTTCCCTACGCCCCCCCAGGACACAGATAGAGGCAGCCCTGTTCAGACTGTATATTATAGAGGGCACTAAAGGACACGGATAGAGGCAGCCCTGTTCAGACTGTATATTATAGAGGGCACTTGTACGGATAGAGGCAGCCCTGTTCCCTAGCCCCCCCCAGGACACAGATAGAGGCAGCCCTGTTCAGACTGTATATTATAGAGGGGTACTTATGCCCCCAGGACACGGATAGAGGCAGCCCTGTTGAGACTGTATATTATAGAGGGGTGCTTCGCCCCCAGGACACAGATAGAGTGCAGCCCTGTTCAGACTGTATATTATAGAGGGCACTTCTGTAGCCCCCCCCAGGACACAGATAGAGGCAGCCCTGTTCAGACTGTATATTATAGAGGGGTGCACTATGCCCCCAGGACACAGATAGAGGCAGCCCTGTTCAGACTGTATATTATATAGGGGTATGTAGGACACAGATAGAGGCAGCCCTGTTCAGACTGTATATTATAGAGGGGTACTTACACCCCCCCCCCAGGACACGGATAGAGGCAGCCCTGTTGAGACTGGATTATAGAGGGCACTTACGTAGGACACAGATAGAGGCAGCCCTGTTCAGACTGTATATTATAGAGGGCACTACGCCCCCAGGACACAGATAGAGGCAGCCCTGTTCAGACTGTATATTATAGAGGGTGCACTTACACCCCCCCCAGGACACAGATAGAGGCAGCCCTGTTCAGACTGTATATTATAGAGGGGGTACTACCCCCCCCCAGGACACGGATAGAGGCAGCCCTGTTGAGACTGTATATTATAGGGGGCACACGCCCCCAGGACACAGATAGAGGCAGCCCTGTTCAGACTGTATATTATAGAGGCACTAAGGACACGGATAGAGGCAGCCCTGTTCAGACTGTATATTATAGAGGGGTGCACGCCCCCAGGACACGGATAGAGGCAGCCCTGTTCAGACTGTAGCGAGTCATCATGTTGGGGATGTCATCCTGTAGTTCTGTCCTCTTACCAGAGAACCCAGCCCTCTCAAACAGATGGGCTCGGGCAGGAGACGAGTCCTGGGAGAGACGATACAGAGGGTTAGTGTGTGTGTGTTTGTCCCAGTCTGTGAGGGTCGCCCTCGGGGGGATAATTGTACCAAGTTGGCCAATAACAGAAACTAGTAGCCAGTCATTTTAGTTTGAGAGTATTTCACCTGTGTGTGTGTGTGTGTGTGTGTGTGTGTGTGTGTGTGTGTGTGTGTGTGTGTGTGTGTGTGTGTGTTCCTATGCCTCTCCGTCTCACCTGTTTGACTGAACGCACCGAGGAGACATGGTCCACCTGGGCACACCACTTGTCGTAGCAGTTGTACTCTCCCTTCTCTGCCATGTCCCACAAGTACTGACGTCCCCTGAAGTTCTCCTGCTCGTAGCCCACCCATCTGAACCACACACACACATAGAGACAACCTCTGAAGTTCTCCTGCTCGTAGCCCACCCATCTGAACCACACACACATAGACACAACCACTGAAGTTCTCCTGCTCGTAGCCCACCCATCTGAACCACACACACACATAGACACAACCACTGAAGATCTCCTGCTCGTAGCCCACCCATCTGAACCACACACACATAGACACAACCACTGAAGTTCTCCTGCTCGTAGCCCACCCATCTGAACCACACACACACACATATTAATGTCACTAGGTGGCTCCACTCCACTTATGATTCATCTCTACAGAGCCCTAACCCTCCATCTCCACAGAGCCCTAACCCTCCATCTCCACAGAGCCCTAACCCTCCATCTCCACAGAGCCCTAACCCTCCATCTCCACAGAGCCCTAACCCTCCATCTCCACAGAGCCCTAACCCTCCATCTCCACAGAGCCCTAACCCTCCATCGCCACAGAGCCCTAACCCTCCATCTCCACAGAGCCCTAACCCTCCATCTCCACAGAGCCCTAACCCTCCATCTCCACAGAGCCCTAACCCTCCATCTCCACAGAGCCCTAACCCTCCATCTCCACAGAGCCCTAACCCTCCATCTCCACAGAGCCCTAACCCTCCATCGCCACAGAGCCCTAACCCTCCATCTCCACAGAGCCCTAACCCTCCATCTCCACAGAGCCCTAACCCTCCATCGCCACAGAGCCCTAACCCTCCATCTCCACAGAGCCCTAACCCTCCATCTCCACAGAGCCCTAACCCTCCATCTCCACAGAGCCCTAACCCTCCATCTCCACAGAGCCCTAACCCACTAACCCTCCATCTCCACAGAGCCCTAACCCTCTATCTACACAGAGCCCTAACCCTCCATCTCCACAGAGCCCTAACCCTCCATCTCCACAGAGCCCTAACCCTCCATCTCCACAGAGCCCTAACCCACTAACCCTCCATCTCCACAGAGCGCTAACCCTCTATCTACACAGAGCCCTAACCCTCCATCTCTACAGAGCCCTAACCCTCCATCTCCACAGAGCCCTAACCCTCCATCTCCACAGAAACCTAACCCTCCATCTCCACAGAGCCCTAACCCTCCATCGCCACAGAGCCCTAACCCACTAACGCTCCATCTCCACAGAGCCCCCTGTTCAACCCTCCATCTCTACAGAGCCCTAACCCTCCATCTCCACAGAGCCCTAACCCTCCATCTCCACAGAGCCCTAACCCTCCATCTCTACAGAGCCCTAACCCTCCATCTCCACAGAGCCCTAATCCTCCATCTCCACAGAGCCCTAACCCTCCATCTCCACAGAGCCCTAACCCACTAACGCTCCATCTCCACAGAGCCCTAACCCTCCATCTCTACAGAGCCCTAACCCTCCATCTCCACAGAGCCCTAACCCACTAACCCTCCATCTCCACAGAGCCCTAATCCTCCATCTCCACAGAGCCCTAACCCTCCATCTCAACAGAGCCCTAACGCCCATCTCCACAGAGCCTTAACCCTCCATCTCCACAGAGCCCTAACCCTCCATCTCAACAGAGCCCTAACCCTCCATCTCCACAGAGCCCTAACTCTCCATCTCCACAGAGCCCTAACCCTCCATCTCCACAGAGTCCTAACCCTCCATCTCCACAGAGTCCTAACCCTCCATCTCCACAGAGCCCTAACCCTCCATCTCCACAGAGCCCTAACCCTCCATCTCCACAGAGCCCTAACCCTCCATCTCCACAGAGCCCCCCCACTAACGCTCCATCTCCACAGAGTCCTAACCCTCCATCTCCACAGAGCCCTAACCCTCCATCTCCACAGAGCCCTAACCCTCCATCTCCACAGAGCCCTAACCCACTAACGCCCATCTCCACAGAGTCCTAACCCCTGTCCATCTCCACAGAGCCCTAACCCTCCATCTCCACAGAGCCCTAACTCTCCATCTCCACAGAGCCCTAACCCTCCATCTCCACAGAGCCCTAACCCTCCATCTCCACAGAGCCCTAACCCTCCATCTCCACAGAGCCCTAACCCTCCATCTCCACAGAGCCCTAACTCTCCATCTCCACAGAGCCCTAACCCTCCATCTCCACAGAGTCCTAACCCTCCATCTCCACAGAGTCCTAACCCTCCATCTCCACAGAGCCCTAACCCTCCATCTCCACAGAGCCCTAACCCTCCATCTCCACAGAGCCCTAACCCTCCATCTCCACAGAGCCCTAACCCACTAACGCTCCATCTCCACAGAGTCCTAACCCTCCATCTCCACAGAGCCCTAACCCTCCATCTCCACAGAGCCCTAACCCTCCATCTCCACAGAGCCCTAACCCACTAACGCTCCATCTCCACAGAGTCCTAACCCTCCATCTCCACAGAGCCCTAACCCTCCATCTCCACAGAGCCCTAACTCTCCATCTCCACAGAGCCCTAACCCTCCATCTCCACAGAGCCCTAACCCTCCATCTCCACAGAGCCCTAACCCTCCATCTCCACAGAGCCCTAACCCTCCATCTCCACAGAGCCCTAACCCTCCATCTCCACAGAGCCCTAACCCACTAACGCTCCATCTCCACAGAGTCCTAACCCTCCATCTCCACAGAGCCCTAACCCTCCATCTCCACAGAGCCCTAACCCTCCATCTCCACAGAGCCCTAACCCACTAACGCTCCATCTCCACAGAGTCCTAACCCTCCATCTGCACAGAGCCCTAACCCTCCATCTCCACAGAGCCCTAACTCTCCATCTCCACAGAGCCCTAACCCTCCATCTCCACAGAGCCCTAACCCTCCATCTCCACAGAGCCCTAACCCTCCATCTCCACAGAGCCCTAATCCTCCATCTCCACAGAGCCCTAACCCTCCATCTCCACAGAGCCCTAACCCTCCATCTCCACAGAGCCCTAACCCTCCATCTCCACAGAGCCCTAACCCTCCATCTCCACAGAGCCCTAACCCTCCATCTCCACAGAGTCCTAACCCTCCATCTCCACAGAGCCCTAACCCTCCATCTCCACAGAGCCCTAACCCTCCATCTCCACAGAGCCCTAACCCACTAACCCTCCATCTCCACAGAGCCCTAACCCTCCATCTCCACAGAGCCCTAACCCTCCATCTCCACAGAGCCCTAACCCACTAACCCACTAACCCTCCATCTCCACAGAGCCCTAACCCTCCATCTCCACAGAGCCCTAACGCTCCATCTCCACAGAGCCCTAACCCACTAACCCTCCATCTCCACAGAGCCCTAACCCTCCATCTCTACAGAGCCCTAACCCTCCATCTCCACAGAGCCCTAACCCTCCATCTCTACAGAGCCCTAACCCTCCATCTACACAGAGCCCTAATGCTCCATCTCCACAGAGCCCTAACCCTCCATCTCCACAGAGCCCTAACCCTCCATCTCCACAGAGCCCTAACCCTCCATCTCCACAGAGCCCTAACCCTCCATCTCCACAGAGCCCTAACCCTCCATCTCCACAGAGCCCTAACCCACTAACCCTCCATCTCCACAGAGCCCTAACCCTCCATCTCTACAGAGCCCTAACCCTCCATCTCCACAGAGCCCTAACCCTCCATCTCTACAGAGCCCTAACCCTCCATCTACACAGAGCCCTAACCCTCCATCTCCACAGAGCCCTAACCCTCCATCTCCACAGAGCCCTAACCCTCCATCTCCACAGAGCCCTAACCCTCCATCTCCACAGAGCCCTAACCCACTAACCCTCCATCTCCACAGAGCCCTAACCCACTAACCCTCCATCTCCACAGAGCCCTAACCCTCCATCTCCACAGAGCCCTAACCCTCCATCTCCACAGAGCCCTAACCCTCCATCTCCACAGAGCCCTAACCCTCCATCTCCACAGAGCCCTAACCCTCCATCTACACAGAGCCCTAACCCTCCATCTCCACAGAGCCCTAACCCTCCATCTCCACAGAGCCCTAACCCTCCATCTCCACAGAGCCCTAACCCTCCATCTCCACAGAGCCCTAACCCTCCATCGCCACAGAGCCCTAACCCACTAATCCTCCATCGCCACAGAGCCCTAACCCACTAACCCTCCATCTCCACAGAGCCCTAACCCACTAACCCTCCATCTCCACAGAGCCCTAACCCTCCATCTCCACAGAGCCCTAACCCTCCATCTCCACAGAGCCCTAACCCACTAACCCTCCATCTCCACAGAGCCCTAACCCTCCATCTCTACAGAGCCCTAACCCTCCATCTCCACAGAGCCCTAACCCTCCATCTCTACAGAGCCCTAACCCTCCATCTCCACAGAGCCCTAACCCTCCATCTCCACAGAGCCCTAACCCTCCATCTCCACAGAGCCCTAACCCTCCATCTCCACAGAGCCCTAACCCACTAACCCTCCATCTCCACAGAGCCCTAACCCACTAACCCTCCATCTCCACAGAGCCCTAACCCTCCATCTCCACAGAGCCCTAACCCTCCATCTCCACAGAGCCCTAACCCTCCATCTCCACAGAGCCCTAACCCTCCATCTCCACAGAGCCCTAACCCTCCATCTCACAGAGCCCTAACCCTCCATCTCCACAGAGCCCTAACCCTCCATCTCCACAGAGCCCTAACCCTCCATCTCCACAGAGCCCTAACCCTCCATCTCCACAGAGCCCTAACCCTCCATCGCCACAGAGCCCTAACCCACTAATCCTCCATCTCCACAGAGCCCTAACCCACTAACCCTCCATCTCCACAGAGCCCTAACCCACTAACCCTCCATCTCCACAGAGCCCTAACCCACTAATCCTCCATCTCCACAGAGCCCTAACCCTCCATCTCCACAAAGCCCTAACCCACTAACCCTCCATCTCCACAGAGCCCTAACCCACTAACCCTCCATCTCCACAGAGCCCTAACTCTCCATCTCCACAGAGCCCTAACCCTCCATCTCCACAGAGTCCTAACCCTCCATCTCCACAGAGTCCTAACCCTCCATCTCCACAGAGCCCTAACCCTCCATCTCCACAGAGCCCTAACCCTCCATCTCCACAGAGCCCTAACCCTCCATCTCCACAGAGCCCTAACCCACTAACGCTCCATCTCCACAGAGTCCTAACCCTCCATCTCCACAGAGCCCTAACCCTCCATCTCCACAGAGCCCTAACCCTCCATCTCCACAGAGCCCTAACCCTCCATCTCCACAGAGCCCTAACCCTCCATCTCCACAGAGCCCTAACCCTCCATCTCCACAGAGCCCTAACTCTCCATCTCCACAGAGCCCTAACCCTCCATCTCCACAGAGCCCTAACCCTCCATCTCCACAGAGCACTAACCCTCCATCTCCACAGAGCCCTAACCCTCCATCTCCACAGAGCCCTAACTCCATCTCCACAGAGCCCTAACCCTCCATCTCCACAGAGTCCTAACCCTCCATCTCCACAGAGCCCTAACCCTCCATCTCCACAGAGCCCTAACCCTCCATCTCCACAGAGCCCTAACCCTCCATCTCCACAGAGCCCTAACCCTCCATCTCCACAGAGCCCCAAACCCTCCATCTCCACAGAGTCCTAACCCTCCATCTCCACAGAGCCCTAACCCTCCATCTCCACAGAGCCCTAACCCTCCATCTCCACAGAGCCCTAACCCACTAACGCTCCATCTCCACAGAGCCTAACCCTCCATCTCCACAGAGCCCTAACCCTCCATCTCCACAGAGCCCTAACTCCTCCATCTCCACAGAGCCCTAACCCTCCATCTCCACAGAGCCCTAACCCTCCATCTCCACAGAGCCCTAACCCTCCATCTCCACAGAGCCCTAACCCTCCATCTCCACAGAGCCCTAACCCTCCATCTCCACAGAGCCCTAACCCACTAACCCTCCATCTCCACAGAGTCCTAACCCTCCATCTCCACAGAGCCCTAACCCTCCATCTCCACAGAGCCCTAACCCTCCATCTCCACAGAGCCCTAACCCACTAACCCTCCATCTCCACAGAGCCCTAACCCTCCATCTCCACAGAGCCCTAACGCTCCATCTCCACAGAGCCCTAACCCTCCATCTCCACAGAGCCCTAACCCTCCATCTCCACAGAGCCCTAACCCTCCATCTCCACAGAGCCCTAACCCTCCATCTCCACAGAGCCCTAACCTCCATCTCCACAGAGCCCTAACCCTCCATCTCCACAGAGCCCTAACCCTCCATCTCCACAGAGCCCTAACCCTCCATCTCCACAGAGCCCTAACCCTCCATCTCCACAGAGCCCTAATCCTCCATCTCCACAGAGCCCTAACCCTCCATCTCCACAGAGCCCTAACCCTCCATCTCCACAGAGCCCTAACCCTCCATCTCCACAGAGCCCTAACCCACTAACCCTCCATCTCCACAGAGCCCTAACCCTCCATCTCCACAGAGCCCTAACCCTCCATCTCCACAGAGCCCTAACCCACTAACCCACTAACCCTCCATCTCCACAGAGCCCTAACCCTCCATCTCCACAGAGCCCTAACCCTCCATCTCCACAGAGCCCTAACCCACTAACCCTCCATCTCCACAGAGCCCTAACCCTCCATCTCTACAGAGCCCTAACCCTCCATCTCCACAGAGCCCCCACTAACCCTCCATCTCCACAGAGCCCTAACCCTCCATCTCCACAGAGCCCTAACCCTCCATCTCCACAGAGCCCTAACCCTCCATCTCCACAGAGCCCTAACCCTCCATCTCCACAGAGCCCTAACCCTCCATCTCCACAGAGCCCTAACCCTCCATCTCCACAGAGCCCTAACCCTCCATCTCCACAGAGCCCTAACCCACTAACTCCATCTCCACAGAGCCCTAACCCTCCATCTCCACAGAGCCCTAACCCTCCATCTCCACAGAGCCCTAACCCTCCATCTCCACAGAGCCCTAACCCTCCATCTAACAGAGCCCTAACCCTCCATCTCCACAGAGCCCTAACCCTCCATCTCCACAGAGCCCTAACCCTCCATCTCCACAGAGCCCTAACCCTCCATCTCCACAGAGCCCTAACCCACTAACCCTCCATCTCCACAGAGCCCTAACCCACTAACCTCCATCTCCACAGAGCCCTAACCCTCCATCTCCACAGAGCCCTAACCCTCCATCTCCACAGAGCCCTAACCCTCCATCTCCACAGAGCCCTAACCCTCCATCTCCACAGAGCCCTAACCCTCCATCTCCACAGAGCCCTAACCCTCCATCTCCACAGAGCCCTAACCCTCCATCTCCACAGAGCCCTAACCCTCCATCTCCACAGAGCCCTAACCCTCCATCTCCACAGAGCCCTAACCCTCCATCGCCACAGAGCCCTAACCCACTAATCCTCCATCTCCACAGAGCCCTAACCCACTAACCCTCCATCTCCACAGAGCCCTAACCCACTAACCCTCCATCTCCACAGAGCCCTAACCCTCCATCTCCACAGAGCCCTAACCCTCCATCTCCACAGAGCCCTAACCCACTAACCCTCCATCTCCACAGAGCCCTAACCCTCCATCTCCACAGAGCCCTAACCCTCCATCTCCACAGAGCCCTAACCCTCCATCTCCACAGAGCCCTAACCCTCCATCTACACAGAGCCCTAACCCTCCATCTCCACAGAGCCCTAACCCTCCATCTCCACAGAGCCCTAACCCTCCATCTCCACAGAGCCCTAACCCACTAACCCTCCATCTCCACAGAGCCCTAACCCACTAACCCTCCATCTCCACAGAGCCCTAACCCTCCATCTCCACAGAGCCCTAACCCACTCCATCTCCACAGAGCCCTAACCCTCCATCTCCACAGAGCCCTAACCCTCCATCTCCACAGAGCCCTAACCCTCCATCTCCACAGAGCCCTAACCCTCCATCTCCACAGAGCCCTAACCCTCCATCTCCACAGAGCCCTAACCCTCCATCTCCACAGAGCCCTAACCCACTAACCCTCCATCTCCACAGAGCCCTAACCCACTAATCCTCCATCGCCACAGAGCCCTAACCCACTAACCCTCCATCTCCACAGAGCCCTAACCCACTAACCCTCCATCTCCACAGAGCCCTAACCCACTAATCCTCCATCTCCACAGAGCCCTAACCCTCCATCTCCACAGAGCCCTAACCCACTAACCCTCCATCTCCACAGAGCCCTAACCCACTAACCCTCCATCTCCACAGAGCCCTAACCCACTTACGCTCCATTCTCCACCTGCACAGAGTTGCATCTCTCTGGGAAGTTCTTGTCGCTTAGTTTCTGGCAGTCGGCACTCAGGTCCAGACGTCTGCCGGCAAAATTACGCTGTTCGAAAAGGGTCACCTGACAACACAATGTCAACACACAAAATAACATCATCATCAACAACAACCACTAAGTAAATATTAACAACTCTCTCTAACTTACTGACGTGGTACATAGTACATCTCTATGAAATAACTAACTTATTGACATGGTACATCTCTATGAAATAACTAACTTATTGACATGGTACATCTCTATGAAATAACTAACTTATTGACATGGTACATCTCTATGAAATAACTAACTTATTGACATGGTACATCTCTATGTAAATAACTAACTTATTGACGTGGTACATAGTACATCTCTATGAAATAACTAACTTATTGACATGGTACATCTCTATGAAATAACTAACTTATTGACATGGTACATCTCTATGAAATAACTAACTTATTGACATGGTACATCTCTATGAAATACATCTCTATGAAATAACTAACTTATTGACGTGGTACATAGTACATCTCTATGAAATAACTAACTTTGACATGGTACATCTCTATGAAATAACTAACTCACTGATGTGGTACATCTCTATGAAATAACTAACTTATTGACATGGTACATAGTACATCTCTATGAAATAACTAACTTATTGACATGGTACATCTCTATGAAATAACTAACTTATTGACATGGTACATCTCTATGAAATAACTAACTTATTGACATGGTACATCTCTATGAAATAACTAACCTATTGACATGGTACATCTCTATGAAATAACTAACTTATTGACATGGTACATCTCTATGAAATAACTAACTTATTGACATGGTACATCTCTATGAAATAACTAACTTATTGACATGGTACATCTCTATGAAATAACTAACCTATTGACATGGTACATCTCTATGAAATAACTAACTTATTGACATGGTACATCTCTATGAAATAACTAACTTATTGACATGGTACATCTCTATGAAATAACTAACTTATTGACGTGGTACATAGTACATCTCTATGAAATAACTAACTCATTGATGTGGTACATCTCTATGAAATAACTAACTTATTGACGTGGTACATAGTACATCTCTATGAAATAACTAACCTATTGACATGGTACATCTCTATGAAATAACTAACTCACTGACATGGTACATCTGTATGAAATAACTAACTTATTGACATGGTACATCTCTATGAAATAACTAACTTATTGACATGGTACATCTCTATGAAATAACTAACTCATTGACATGGTACATCTCTATGAAATAACTAACTTATTGACATGGTACATAGTACATCTCTATGAAATAACTAACCTATTGACATGGTACATCTCTATGAAATAACTAACTCACTGATGTGGTACATCTCTATGAAATAACTAACTTATTGACGTGGTACATAGTACATCTCTATGAAATAACTAACCTATTGACATGGTACATCTCTATGAAATAACTAACTTATTGACATGGTACATCTCTATGAAATAACTAACTCACTGACATGGTACATAGTACATCTCTATGAAATAACTAACTTATTGGCATGGTACATCTCTATGAAATAACTAACTTATTGACATGGTACATCTCTATGAAATAACTAACTTATTGACGTGGTACATAGTACATCTCTATGAAATAACTAACTCATTGATGTGGTACATCTCTATGAAATAACTAACTTATTGACATGGTACATCTCTATGAAATAACTAACTATTGACATGGTACATCTCTATGAAATAACTAACTTATTGACATGGTACATCTCTATGAAATAACTAACTTATTGACATGGTACATCTCTATGAAATAACTAACTTATTGACATGGTACATCTCTATGAAATAACTAACTTATTGATGTGGTACATCTCTATGAAATAACTAACTTATTGACATGGTACATAGTACATCTCTATGAAATAACTAACTTATTGGCATGGTACATCTCTATGAAATAACTAACTTATTGACATGGTACATCTCTATGAAATAACTAACTTATTGACGTGGTACATGGGCTTTCTCTATGAAATAACTAACGTATTGACATGGTACATCTCTATGAAATAACTAACCTATTGACATGGTACATCTCTATGAAATAACTAACTTATTGACATGGTACATAGTACATCTCTATGAAATAACTAACTTATTGACATGGTACATCTCTATGAAATAACTAACTTATTGACATGGTACATCTCTATGAAATAACTAACTTATTGACATGGTACATAGTACATCTCTATGAAATAACTAACGTATTGGCATGGTACATAGTACATCTCTATGAAATAACTAAGTTATTGGCATGGTACATGGTACATAGTACATCTCTATGAAATAACTAACTTATTGATGTGGTACATCTCTATGAAATAACTAACTTATTGACATGGTACATGGTACATCTCTATGAAATAACTAACTTATTGACATGGTACATCTCTATGAAATAACTAACTTATTGACATGGTACATGGTACATCTCTATGAAATAACTAACTTATTGACGTGGTACATCTCTATGAAATAACTAACTTATTGACGAGGTACATCTCTATGTAATAACTAACTTATTGACGTGGTACATCTCTATGAAATAACTAACTTATTGACGTGGTACATCTCTATGAAATAACTAACTTATTGACGTGGTACATCTCTATGAAATAACTAACTTATTGACATGTGGTACATCTCTATGAAATAACTAACTTATTGACGTGGTACATCTCTATGAAATAACTAACTTATTGACGTGGTACATCTCTATGAAATAACTAACTTATTGACGTGGTACATCTCTATGAAATAACTAACTTATTGACGTGGTACATCTCTATGAAATAACTAACTTATTGACGTGGTACATCTCTATGAAATAACTAACTCACTGACATGGTACATAGTACATCTCTATGAAATAACTAACTTATTGACGTGGTACATCTCTATAAAACATCTAACTTATTGACGTGGTACATGGGCTTTCTCTATGAAACATCTAACTTAATGAAATATGTAAAGGGTTTTGCTCTGATTTAAAAAGTCAGCTCCGTTATCTTGTGTGTCGGACGAGGGCATCACACGTTTGGACCTACCCTCCCACTGGACCCGTAGAAGGCACGTTGGAGCACAGACCCCAGCTTGCTGCGGAGAGAGGATGGAGGGAGCTCTAGTTAAACACATGAACTTCAGACATGACCTTTGTCCACAGCACCTTTGCCAGCTATCTCACTCAGATGTACACACACACACACGCACGCACGCACACACACATCAATAATCTTCCTGCCGAATTCCGATAAGGGACAGCATGTAACTGACTAAAACGTTTATTTGATAACTATAGAGCCTATGATTATACTTTAAAGACGGAATGGTTATCTGTGAACTTTGTACTTTTTTTCCAGTAATAATGTCTAATGTAATTTTAGTGTTCGTACCAAACGGTACGCTATTCCCTATGTAAGTGCACTACTTTTGACCAGACTTGTATGGGCTGTATGGGGCTCTGGTCAAAAGTAGTGCACTACATAATAGGGTGCCGTTTGTCCTTAAAATCAGGCCATTATGACAAACTAGAATTGTGTTTCAATCCTTTCCCTATAAACAGGAATCATGCTAGCCATCATTTAAAATGAGATGATTTAACGGGAATCAGGCTAGCCATCATTTAAAATGAGATGATTTAACGGGAATCAGGCTAGCCATCCTTTAAAATGAGATGATTTAACATGGGTCCAAGCATCCTTTAAAATGAGCCAGGCTAGCCATCATTGTAAAATGAGATGATTTAACGAATCAGGCTAGCCATCATTTAAAATGAGATGATTTAATGGGAATCAGGCTAGCCATCATTTAAAATGAGATGATTTAATGGGAATCAGGCTAGATTTTAAAATGAGATGATTTAACGGGAATCAGGCTAGCCATCATTTAAAATGAGATGATTTAACGGGAATCAGGCTAGCCATCATTTAAAATTAGATTATTTAACGGGAATCAGGCTAGCCATCATTTAAAATTAGATGATTTAATGGGAATCAGGCTAGCCATCATTTAAAATGAGATGATTTAACGGGAATCCGGCTAGCCATCATTTAAAATTAGATGATTTAACGGGAATCAGGCTAGCCATCATTTAAAATTAGATGATTTAATGGGAATCAGGCTAGCCATCATTTAAAATGAGATGATTTAACGGGAATCAGGCTAGCCATCATTTAAAATGAGATGATTTAACGGGAATCAGGCTAGCCATCATTTAAAATTAGATTATTTAACGGGAATCAGGCTAGCCATCATTTAAAATGAGATGATTTAACGGGAATCATGCTAGCCATCATTTAAAATTAGATGATTTAACGGGAATCAGGCTAGCCATCATTTAAAATTAGATGATTTAACGGGAATCAGGCTAGCCATCATTTAAAATGAGATGATTTAATGGGAATCAGGCTAGCCATCATTTAAAATTAGATGATTTAACGGGAATCAGGCTAGCCATCATTTAAAATTAGATGATTTAATGGGAATCAGGCTAGCCATCATTTAAAATGAGATGATTTAACGGGAATCAGGCTAGCCATCGTTTAAAATTATATGATTTGGGCGACTTTTGGTGTCATGTGCATAGAGATCAGGGTTGGAGTCCATTTAATTTCAATTCCAGTCAGTTCAGAAAGTGAACCTAATTCCAAGTCCAATTTTCCTGAATTGTCTGGAATTGAAATGGAATTGACCCCAACTCTGATAGTGATCCTATAATCCTACAGGATTCTCTGTAACTGTTTGTATGGTCATGTGTAACAGAGTCAGAGAGACGGTGGGCAACACAAACTAGAGGACAGAGAGGAACTACGGCTGCGTTTACACAGGCAGCACAATTCTGATCTTTAGCCCGATTATTGGCAAAAGAGCTAATCGGATTAGTCAAAAGATCAGTTAGAGAAAAAATATCAGAATTGTGCCGCCTGTGAAAACGCAGACATACGGACGGACACACAGACGGGCTTGGTGGGTGGGGTTGGGGGGGGGGCTGTAGAGGGGGGGGGGTCAGGGAATCACAGAATCACTGCTGTAGAATACCCCCTCCCCACCACCACTCTTCCCCTATCTAACACCTCACCTAAACGGGACGGGCAGCACACCTGCCCCTGATCACAGCACTCTGAACATACCTGGTTTGTTGGGCTAGTCCGTATACTTTAGTGAAGATGTTCATGTCAGCTCCAAGAGGCCAGGAGAAAGACCTTTAAATACAGCGCTGTCCAGGTCACCGCTGACAGGAGCTACTAGAAGGATCACAGACCCTGGGACACATTCATATGCTAAACACAGCTCACAGGTCACACACACACACATGCTACATTATTGTAAACACACACACACACACACATATACACACACACACACACACAGAAATGCAAACACAAATAAACAACCACCACACACACATATACACAGAAACACAGATTGAAGCATATGTGCATTGTATCTGCACGCACACACACACACACACACACACACACACACACACACACACACACACACACACACACACACACACACACACACACACACACACACACACACACACACACCACACCCTCTTTGACGCTGCGTATGTACTAACAGAACAAGGAGTGCAGTGCCAACAGTTTTACCTCCTCACTATTCAGCGTTTTTTTGGAACAATATGGCTTCCCTCCATGATAATAACTTCATTCAGCCTGGATGGCTGGGTGCAGGACAGGCTGTATAGCACTGCAGAGATGAATGGAACGGAGCATCTGGCTGCTACTACTCAGAATGGAGGCTTCTGCCATGGACTATGGTCTATGGTTATTCTGATACAGATTAATGTATGCTTCCTGACTGGTTCATTAAATACCTCAACCCCCCCCCAGCCCATCATATACATGGAAATACATTACATCAGAGTCACTTCTCCTTTTGTTTGTTCACGCTGTTGGCATATAAGAGGATATGTGTTATGATTCTGACCTCTCAACTGGCTAGGATGTGATAGGCTACTGTAGAACAGAACACTCCTCTCTCATCTAGCTAGGATGTGATAGGCTACTGTAGAACAGAACATTCCTCTCTCATCTAGCTAGGATGTGATAGGCTACTGTAGAACAGAACATTCCTCTCTCAACTGGCTAGGATGTGATAGGCTACTGTAGAACTGTAGATGTGATAGAACATTCCTCTCTCAACTAGCTAGGATGTGATAGGCTACTGTATAGGCTAGGATGTGATAGGCTACTGTAGAACAGAACACTCCTTCTCATCTAGCTAGGATGTGATAGGCTACTGTAGAACAGAACATTCCTCTCTCAACTGGCTAGGATGTGATAGGCTACTGTAGAACAGAACATTCCTCTCTCAACTGGCTAGGATGTGATAGGCTACTGTAGAACAGAACATTCCTCTTCATCTAGCTAGGATGTGATAGGCTACTGTAGAACAGAACATTCCTCTCTCAACTGGCTAGGATGTGATAGGCTACTGTAGAACAGAACACTCTCTCTCAACTGGCTAGGATGTGATAGGCTACTGTAGAACAGAACATTCCTCTCATCTGGCTCTACTGTAGAACAGAACATTAGGATGTGATAGGCTACTGTAGAACAGAACATTCCTCTCTCAACTAGCTAGGATGTGATAGGCTACTGTAGAACAGAACATTCCTCTCTCAACTGGCTAGGATGTGATAGGCTACTGTAGAACAGAACATTCCTCTCTCAACTGGCTAGGATGTGATAGGCTACTGTAGAACAGAACATTCCTCTCTCAACTGGCTAGCTAGGATGTGATAGGCTACTGTAGAACAGAACATTCCTCTCTCAACTAGCTAGGATTCCTCTCTCTCAACTAGCTAGTGATAGGCTACTGTAGAACAGAACATTCCTCTCTCAACTGGCTAGGATGTGATAGGCTACTGTAGAACAGAACACTCCTCTCTCAGGCTAGGATGTGATAGGCTACATACTTTGGTGACAGTACTGAATACACCTGTTGAGGGATACCATTTATAGAAGATAATAAATGGACAGATTCTGTAGTTAAAGTTACACAGATAGTCATCGTCCTTTCATGGTTCAATTGTTGATTTAGTGTGTGAATGGGAAACCTTTCTATGAAGTATGAATGATTGAGCTCAAAGTTCTCAGTCATTCATATTTATACTACACTTCAATCAATGATATTAATTTGGTGTAACCAGGTTTTAAAAAAGGTTTGTCTGTCTTTTATCATGTAATCCATTCAAAAAGCATATTTTACCATCATATTTCAGAGTTACAGTTGAAGTGGGAAGTTTACATACACCTTAGCCAAATACATTTAAACTCCGTTTTGCACAATTCCTGACATTTAATCCTAGTAAAAATGCCCTGTCTTAGGTCAGTTAGGATCACCACTTTATTTTAAGAATGTGAAATGTCAGAATAATAGTAGAGAGAATTAATTATTCCATTCCTCCACGACAGAGCTGGTGTAACTGAGTCAGGTTTGTAGGCCTCCTTGCTCGCACACGCTTTTTCAGTTCTGCCCACAAATTTTCTATAGGATTGAGGTCAGGGCTTTGTGATGGCCACTCCAATACCTTGACTTTGTTGTTCTTAAGCCATTTCACCACAACTTTGGAAGTATGCTTGGGGTCATTGTCCATTTGGAAGACCCATTTGCGACCAAGCTTTAACTTCCTGACTGATGTCTTGAGATGTTGCTTCAATATATCCACATAATTTTCCTATCTCATGATGCCATCTATTTTGTGAAGTGCACCAGTCCCTCCTACAGCAAAGACTTGTGGAGGTCTTGGCTGATTTCTTTAGATTTTTCCATGATGTCAAGCAAAGAGGCACTGAGTTTGAAGGTAGGCCTTGAAATACATCCACAGGTACACCTCCAATTGACTCAAATGATGTCAATTAGCCTATCAGAAGCTTCTAAAGCCATGACATCATTTTCGGGAATTTTCCAAGCTGTTTAAAGTCAGTCAACTTAGTGTATGAACACTTCTGACCCACTGGAATTGTGATACAGTAAATTATAAGTGAAATAATCTGTCTGTAAACAATTGTTGGAATAATGACTTGTGTCATGCACAAAGTAGATGTCCTAACCAACTTACTATAGTTTGTTAACAAGAAGTTTGTGGAGTGGTTGAAAAACGAGTTTTAATGACTCCAACCTAAGTGTATGTAAACTTCTGACTTCAACTGTAAATCTAACATAACTTACATGTAACATTCCTATATACACTCTTCAGCAGTTCTTCAGCTGTCCCCCTAGAAGAACCCTTGTTGGTTCCAGGTAGAACCCTTTTTTGGTTCCAGGTAGAACTCTTTTATGTTCCATGTTTAAAGGATTTTACATGGAACTCAAAAGGGTTCTCCCTGGAGCCAAAAAGGGTTCTTCAAAGGGTTCTCCCATGGGGACAGCCGA
>NC_088213.1:9901571-9999071 GCF_036934945.1 Oncorhynchus masou masou | reverse complement strand
CAGATTCCCCACTGAACATACCTTTTAGTCCAGATTCTCCACTGAACATACCTTTTAGTCCAGATTCCCCACTGAACATACCTTTTAGTCCAGATTCCCCACTGAACATACCTTTTAGTCCAGATTCTCCACTGAACATACCTTTTAGTCCAGATTCTGAACCACTGAACATACCTTTTAGTCCAGATTCCCCACTGAACATACCTTTTAGTCCAGATTCCCCACTGAACATACCTTTTAGTCCAGATTCCCCACTGAACATACCTTTTAGTCCAGATTCCCCACTGAACATACCTTTTAGTCCAGATTCCCCACTGAACATACCTTTTAGTCCAGATTCCCCACTGAACATACCTTTTAGTCCAGATTCCCTACTGAACATACCTTTTAGTCCAGATTCTCCACTGAACATACCTTTTAGTCCAGATTCTCCACTGAACATACCTTTTAGTCCAGATTCTCCACTGAACATACCTTTTAGTCCAGATTCTCCACTGAACATACCTTTTAGTCCAGATTCTCCACTGAACATACCTTTTAGTCAGATTCCCCACTGAACATACCTTTTAGTCCAGATTCCCCACTGAACATACCTTTTAGTCCAGATTCCCCACTGAACATACCTTTTAGTCCAGATTCTCCACTGAACATACCTTTTAGTCCAGATTCTCCACTGAACATACCTTTTAGTCCAGATTCCCCACTGAACATACCTTTTAGTCCAGATTCCCCACTGAACATACCTTTTAGTCCAGATTCTCCACTGAACATACCTTTTAGTCCAGATTCCCCACTGAACATACCTTTTAGTCCAGATTCCCCACTGAACATACCTTTTAGTCCAGATTCCCCACTGAACATACCTTTTAGTCCAGATTCCCCACTGAACATACCTTTTAGTCCAGATTCTCCACTGAACATACCTTTTAGTCCAGATTCTCCACTGAACATACCTTTTAGTCCAGATTCTCCACTGAACATACCTTTTAGTCCAGATTCTCCACTGAACATACCTTTTAGTCCAGATTCCCCACTGAACATACCTTTTAGTCCAGATTCCCCACTGAACATACCTTTTAGTCCAGATTCCCCACTGAACATACCTTTTAGTCCAGATTCCCCACTGAACATACCTTTTAGTCCAGATTCTCCACTGAACATACCTTTTAGTCCAGATTCTCCACTGAACATACCTTTTAGTCCAGATTCTCCACTGAACATACCTTTTAGTCCAGATTCCCCACTGAACATACCTTTTAGTCCAGATTCCCCACTGAACATACCTTTTAGTCCAGATTCTCCACTGAACATACCTTTTAGTCCAGATTCTCCACTGAACATACCTTTTAGTCCAGATTCTCCACTGAACATACCTTTTAGTCCAGATTCCCCACTGAACATACCTTTTAGTCCAGATTCCCCACTGAACATACCTTTTAGTCCAGATTCCCCACTGAACATACCTTTTAGTCCAGATTCCCCACTGAACATACCTTTTAGTCCAGATTCTCCACTGAACATACCTTTTAGTCCAGATTCCCCACTGAACATACCTTTTAGTCCAGATTCCCCACTGAACATACCTTTTAGTCCAGATTCTCCACTGAACATACCTTTTAGTCCAGATTCCCCACTGAACATACCTTTTAGTCCAGATTCCCCAGGACTGAACATACCTTTTAGTCCAGATTCTCCACTGAACATACCTTTTAGTCCAGATTCTCCACTGAACATACCTTTTAGTCCAGATTCTCCACTGAACATACCTTTTAGTCCAGATTCCCACTGAACAACCTTTTAGTCCAGATTCTCCACTGAACATACCTTTTAGTCCAGATTCTCCACTGAACATACCTTTTAGTCCAGATTCTCCACTGACATACCTTTTAGTCCAGATTCCCCACTGAACATACCTGTCCAGACTCCAATACCTTTTAGTCCATTCTCCACTGAACATACCTTTTAGTCCAGATTCTCCACTGAACATACCTTTTAGTCCACCCCACTGAACATACCTTTTAGTCCAGATTCCCCACTGAACATACCTTTTAGTCCAGATTCCCCACTGAACATACCTGGTCCAGATTCCCCACTGAACATACCTTTTAGTCCAGATTCTCCACTGAACATACCTTTTAGTCCAGATTCTCCACTGAACATACCTTTTAGTGATTCTCCACTGAACATACTTTTAGTCCAGATTCCCCACTGAACATACCTTTTACTGACCCCACTGAACATACCTTTTAGTCCAGATTCCCCACTGGGACTTTTAGTCCAGACTGACTGAACACTGACTGATTCCCCTGACTGGGTCCAGATTCCCCACTGACATACCTTTTAGTCCAGATTCCCCACTGAACATGAGTCCAGATTCTCCACTGAACATACCTTTTAGTCCACCCACTGAACATACTTTTAGTCCAGATTCTCCACTGAACATGACCTTTTAGTCCTGATTCCCCACTGACATACCTTTTAGTCCAGATTCCCCACTGATCATACCTTTTAGTCCAGATTCCCCACTGAACATACCTTTTACTGATTCCCCACTGAACATACCTTTTAGTCCAGATTCCCCACTGATACCTTTTAGTCCAGATTCTCCACTGAACATACCTTTTAGTCCAGATTCTCCACTGAACATACCTTTTACCAGATTCCCCACTGACATACCTTTTAGTAGATTCCCCACTGAACATACCTTTTAGTCTGATTCTGACTGAACACCTTTTAGTCCAGATTCTCCACTGAACATACCTTTTAGTCTGACTCCACTGACTACCTTTTAGTCCAGATTCCCCACTGACTGACCTTTTAGTCCAGACTGACTGAACATACCTTTTAGTCCAGACCCCACTGAACATACCTGACCAGATTCTCCACTGTACCTTTTAGTCCACCCCACTGACCTTTTAGTCCAGATTCCCCACTGACTGACATACCTTAGTCCAGATTCCCCACTGACATACCTTTTAGTCCAGATTCTCCACTGAACTACCTTTTAGTGACTGAACATACCTTTTACCAGATTCTCCACTGAACATGACCAGTTCCCCACTGACATGACCTTTTAGTCCAGATTCCCCACTGAACATACCTTTTAGTCTTCCCCACTGAACATACCTTTTAGTCCACTTCCCCACTGACTGACTGGATTCCCCACTGACTGACTGACTGAACATGGTCCAGATTCTCCACTGAACATACCTTTTAGACCCCACTGACATGTCCACCCCACTGACTGGGATTCCCCACTGAACATACCTATTAGTCCAGGACAAAGAATAATCTGTGTACTGGCCCTACTGACTGAATGTTGACTGGTACTGTCCACTCTTCTCCAGACACATCAACGAAGGGAATTACTGATGACCTGACAACATGACTGGACAATAACATACACCAATAGTCACCCTGTACTGGGATCTGACTGGGTACTGACTGACTGGGTACTGACTGACTGACTGGGTACTGACTGACTGACTGGCTGACTGGGTACTGACTGACTGACTGACTGGGTACTGACTGGGTACTGACTGACTGACTGACTGGGTACTGACTGACTGGGTACTGACTGACTGACTGCCTGACTGACTGACTGGGTACTGACTGACTGGGTACTGACTGACTGGGTACTGACTGACTGACTGGGTACTGACTGACTGACTGGGTACTGACTGACTGACTGGGTACTGACTGACTGACTGGGTACTGACTGACTGGGTACTGACTGACTGACTGGGTACTGACTGACTGACTGGGTACTGACTGACTGACTGGGTACTGACTGACTGACTGACTGACTGACTGACTGGGTACTGACTGACTGACTGGGTACTGACTGACTGACTGACTGACTGACTGACTGACTGACTGGGTACTGACTGACTGACTGACTGACTGACTGGGTACTGACTGACTGACTGACTGACTGACTGACTGACTGACTGACTGACTGGGAACTGACTGACTGACTGGGTACTGACTGACTGACTGACTGACTGACTGACTGGGACTGACTGACTGACTGGGTACTGACTGACTGACTGACTGGGAACTGACTGACTGACTGACTGACTGACTGACTGACTGGGTACTGACTGACTGACTGGGTACTGACTGACTGACTGACTGGGTACTGACTGACTGACTGACTGACTGACTGACTGACTGACTGGGTACTGACTGACTGACTGACTGGGTACTGACTGACTGGGTACTGACTGACTGACTGATCTGACTGACTGACTGACTGTGACCTGACTGGTAACCTTCCTTCCTGTTACTGACTGACTTGTGGAACTGACTGACTGACTGACTGACTGATTGGGTACTGTGACTGACTGACTGGGTACCTTCCTGACTGACTGACTGACCAGGTCTTGACTGACTGACCTGATGACTGACTGGGTACTGACTGTTACCACTGACAGGTCTTGTGTGACTGACTACTGGGTAACCTTCCTGACTGACTGGGTACTGACTGACACCCAGGTCTTGACTGTGACTGACTGACTGGGTACTGACTGACCCTTTACCACCCAGGTCTGACTGACTATGTGACCTATAGTAACCTTCCTTCCTGTTACCACCCAGGTCTTGTGTGACCTATAGTAACCTTCCTTCCTGTTACCACCCAGGTCTTGTGTGACCTATAGTAACCTTCCTTCCTGTTACCACCCAGGTCTTGTGTGACCTATAGTAACCTTCCTCCCTGTTACCACCCAGGTCTTGTGTGACCTATAGTAACCTTCCTCCCTGTTACCACCCAGGTCTTGTGTGACCTATAGTAACCTTCCTCCTGTTACCACCCAGGTCTTGTGTGACCTATAGTAACCTTCCTCCCTGTTACCACCCAGGTCTTGTGTGACCTATAGTAACCTTCCTCCCTGTTACCACCCAGGTCTTGTGTGACCTATAGTAACCTTCCTTCCTGTTACCACCCAGGTCTTGTGTGACCTATAGTAACCTTCCTCCCTGTTACCACCCAGGTCTTGTGTGACCTATAGTAACCTTTCCTCCCTGTTACCACCCAGGTCTTGTGTGACCTATAGTAACCTTCCTCCCTGTTACCACCCAGGTCTTGTGTGACCTATAGTAACCTTCCTCCCTGTTACCACCCAGGTCTTGTGTGACCTATAGTAACCTTCCTCCCTGTTACCACCCAGGTCTTGTGTGACCTATAGTAACCTTCCTCCCTGTTACCACCCAGGTCTTGTGTGACCTATAGTAAACTTCCTCCCTGTTACCACCCAGGTCTTAATTAAGTGACCTATAGTAACCTTCCTCCCTGTTACCACCCAGGTCTTGTGTGACCTATAGTAACCTTCCTCCCTGTTACCACCCAGGTCTTACAGGAGAAGTACGGTGGATGGCAGAACGCCAGCATGGTGAACTATTTCAACGACTTTGCCAACTTATGCTTTGAGCGGTTTGGTGACAGAGTCAAATACTGGATCACCTTCAACAACCCATGGGTAAGACAATACATTACCCATAATACATGATCCAAAATACATTATCCATAATGAGACTGTGTTTATAGTCTAGTGATGTGGAGGGCTATGAGACTGTGTTTATAGTCTAGTGATGTGGAGGGCTATGAGACTGTGTTTATAGTCTAGTGATGTGGAGGGCTATGAGACTGTGTTTATAGTCTAGTGATGTGGAGGGCTATGAGACTGTGTTTATAGTCTAGTGATGTGGAGGGCTATGAGACTGTGTTTATAGTCTAGTGCTGTGGAGGGCTATGAGACTGTGTTTATAGTCTAGTGATGTGGAGGGCTATGAGACTGTGTTTATAGTCTAGTGATGTGGAGGGCTATGAGACTGTGTTTATAGTCTAGTATGTGGAGGGCTATGAGACTGTGTTTATAGTCTAGTGATGTGGAGGGCTATGAGACTGTGTTTATAGTCTAGTGATGTGGAGGGCTATGAGACTGTGTTTATAGTCTAGTGCTGTGGAGGGCTATGAGACTGTGTTTATAGTCTAGTGATGTGGAGGGCTATGAGACTGTGTTTATAGTCTAGTGATGTGGAGGGCTATGAGACTGTGTTTATAGTCTATTACTGTGGAGGGCTATGAGACTGTGTTTATAGTCTAGTGATGTGGAGGGCTATGAGACTGTGTTTATAGTCTAGTGATGTGGAGGGCTATGAGACTGTGTTTATAGTCTAGTGATGTGGAGGGCTATGAGACTGTGTTTATAGTCTATTAGTGTGGAGGGCTATGAGACTGTGTTTATAGTCTAGTGATGTGGAGGGCTATGAGACTGTGTTTATAGTCTAGTGATGTGGAGGGCTATGAGACTGTGTTTATAGTCTAGTGCTGTGGAGGGCTATGAGACTGTGTTTATAGTCTAGTGATGTGGAGGGCTATGAGACTGTGTTTATAGTCTAGTGATGTGGAGGGCTATGAGACTGTGTTTATAGTCTAGTGCTGTGGAGGGCTATGAGACTGTGTTTATAGTCTAGTGATGTGGAGGGCTATGAGACTGTGTTTATAGTCTAGTGATGTGGAGGGCTATGAGACTGTGTTTATAGTCTAGTGCTGTGGAGGGCTATGAGACTGTGTTTATAGTCTAGTGATGTGGAGGGCTATGAGACTGTGTTTATAGTCTAGTGATGTGGAGGGCTATGAGACTGTGTTTATAGTCTAGTGATGTGGAGGGCTATGAGACTGTGTTTATAGTCTAGTGATGTGGAGGGCTATGAGACTGTGTTTATAGTCTAGTGATGTGGAGGGCTATGAGACTGTGTTTATAGTCTAGTGATGTGGAGGGCTATGAGACTGTGTTTATAGTCTATTAGTGTGGAGGGCTATGAGACTGTGTTTATAGTCTAGTGATGTGGAGGGCTATGAGACTGTGTTTATAGTCTAGTGATGTGGAGGGCTATGAGACTGTGTTTATAGTCTAGTGATGTGGAGGGCTATGAGACTGTGTTTATAGTCTAGTGATGTGGAGGGCTATGAGACTGTGTTTATAGTCTAGTGATGTGGAGGGCTATGAGACTGTGTTTATAGTCTAGTGATGTGGAGGGCTATGAGACTGTGTTTATAGTCTATTGATGTGGAGGGCTATGAGACTGTGTTTATAGTCTAGTGATGTGGAGGGCTATGAGACTGTGTTTATAGTCTAGTGATGTGGAGGGCTATGAGACTGTGTTTATAGTCTAGTGATGTGGAGGGCTATGAGACTGTGTTTATAGTCTATTAGTGTGGAGGGCTATGAGACTGTGTTTATAGTCTAGTGATGTGGAGGGCTATGAGACTGTGTTTATAGTCTAGTGATGTGGAGGGCTATGAGACTGTGTTTATAGTCTAGTGATGTGGAGGGCTATGAGACTGTGTTTATAGTCTAGTGATGTGGAGGGCTATGAGACTGTGTTTATAGTCTATTAGTGTGGAGGGCTATGAGACTGTGTTTATAGTCTAGTGATGTGGAGGGCTATGAGACTGTGTTTATAGTCTAGTGATGTGGAGGGCTATGAGACTGTGTTTATAGTCTAGTGATGTGGAGGGCTATGAGACTGTGTTTATAGTCTAGTGATGTGGAGGGCTATGAGACTGTGTTTATAGTCTAGTGATGTGGAGGGCTATGAGACTGTGTTTATAGTCTAGTGATGTGGAGGGCTATGAGACTGTGTTTATAGTCTAGTGATGTGGAGGGCTATGAGACTGTGTTTATAGTCTAGTGATGTGGAGGGCTATGAGACTGTGTTTATAGTCTAGTGATGTGGAGGGCTATGAGACTGTGTTTATAGTCTATTATGTGGAGGGCTATGAGACTGTGTTTATAGTCTAGTGATGTGGAGGGCTATGAGACTGTGTTTATAGTCTAGTGATGTGGAGGGCTATGAGACTGTGTTTATAGTCTAGTGATGTGGAGGGCTATGAGACTGTGTTTATAGTCTAGTGATGTGGAGGGCTATGAGACTGTGTTTATAGTCTATTGATGTGGAGGGCTATGAGACTGTGTTTATAGTCTAGTGATGTGGAGGGCTATGAGACTGTGTTTATAGTCTAGTGATGTGGAGGGCTATGAGACTGTGTTTATAGTCTAGTGATGTGGAGGGCTATGAGACTGTGTTTATAGTCTAGTGATGTGGAGGGCTATGAGACTGTGTTTATAGTCTAGTGATGTGGAGGGCTATGAGACTGTGTTTATAGTCTATTACTGTGGAGGGCTATGAGACTGTGTTTATAGTCTATTAGTGTGGAGGGCTATGAGACTGTGTTTATAGTCTAGTGATGTGGAGGGCTATGAGACTGTGTTTATAGTCTATTACTGTGGAGGGCTATGAGACTGTGTTTATAGTCTAGTGATGTGGAGGGCTATGAGACTGTGTTTATAGTCTAGTGATGTGGAGGGCTATGAGACTGTGTTTATAGTCTAGTGATGTGGAGGGCTATGAGACTGTGTTTATAGTCTAGTGATGTGGAGGGCTATGAGACTGTGTTTATAGTCTAGTGATGTGGAGGGCTATGAGACTGTGTTTATAGTCTAGTGATGTGGAGGGCTATGAGACTGTGTTTATAGTCTAGTGATGTGGAGGGCTATGAGACTGTGTTTATAGTCTAGTGATGTGGAGGGCTATGAGACTGTGTTTATAGTCTAGTGATGTGGAGGGCTATGAGACTGTGTTTATAGTCTAGTGATGTGGAGGGCTATGAGACTGTGTTTATAGTCTATTAGTGTGGAGGGCTATGAGACTGTGTTTATAGTCTAGTGATGTGGAGGGCTATGAGACTGTGTTTATAGTCTAGTGATGTGGAGGGCTATGAGACTGTGTTTATAGTCTAGTGATGTGGAGGGCTATGAGACTGTGTTTATAGTCTAGTGATGTGGAGGGCTATGAGACTGTGTTTATAGTCTAGTGATGTGGAGGGCTATGAGACTGTGTTTATAGTCTAGTGATGTGGAGGGCTATGAGACTGTGTTTATAGTCTAGTGATGTGGAGGGCTATGAGACTGTGTTTATAGTCTAGTGATGTGGAGGGCTATGAGACTGTGTTTATAGTCTAGTGATGTGGAGGGCTATGAGACTGTGTTTATAGTCTAGTGATGTGGAGGGCTATGAGACTGTGTTTATAGTCTAGTGATGTGGAGGGCTATGAGACTGTGTTTATAGTCTAGTGATGTGGAGGGCTATGAGACTGTGTTTATAGTCTAGTGATGTGGAGGGCTATGAGACTGTGTTTATAGTCTAGTGATGTGGAGGGCTATGAGACTGTGTTTATAGTCTAGTGATGTGGAGGGCTATGAGACTGTGTTTATAGTCTAGTGATGTGGAGGGCTATGAGACTGTGTTTATAGTCTAGTGATGTGGAGGGCTATGAGACTGTGTTTATAGTCTAGTGCTGTGGAGGGCTATGAGACTGTGTTTATAGTCTAGTGATGTGGAGGGCTATGAGACTGTGTTTATAGTCTAGTGATGTGGAGGGCTATGAGACTGTGTTTATAGTCTAGTGATGTGGAGGGCTATGAGACTGTGTTTATAGTCTAGTGCTGTGGAGGGCTATGAGACTGTGTTTATAGTCTAGTGCTGTGGAGGGCTATGAGACTGTGTTTATAGTCTAGTGATGTGGAGGGCTATGAGACTGTGTTTATAGTCTAGTGCTGTGGAGGGCTATGAGACTGTGTTTATAGTCTAGTGCTGTGGAGGGCTATGAGACTGTGTTTATAGTCTATGATGTGGATCTTTAATACTGTGTTTATAGTCTAGTGCTGTGGAGGGCTATGAGACTGTGTTTATAGTCTAGTGATGTGGAGGGCTATGAGACTGTGTTTATAGTCTAGTGATGTGGAGGGCTATGAGACTGTGTTTATAGTCTAGTGATGTGGAGGGCTATGAGACTGTGTTTATAGTCTACCTATGTGGAGGGCTATGAGACTGTGTTTATAGTCTATTAGGCTGTGGAGGGCTATGAGACTGTGTTTATAGTCTAGTGCTGTGGAGGGCTGTGAGACTGTGTTTATAGTCTAGTGATGTGGAGGGCTATGAGACTGTGTTTATAGTCTAGTGATGTGGAGGGCTATGAGACTGTGTTTATAGTCTAGTGATGTGGAGGGCTATGAGACTGTGTTTGTAGTCTAGTAATGTGGAGGGCTATGAGACTGTGTTTATAGTCTAGTGATGTGGAGGGCTATGAGACTGTGTTTATAGTCTAGTGATGTGGAGGGCTATGAGACTGTGTTTGTAGTCTAGTGATGTGGAGGGCTATGAGACTGTGTTTGTAGTCTAGTGATGTGGAGGGCTATGAGACTGTGTTTGTAGTCTAGTGATGTGGAGGGCTATGAGACTGTGTTTATAGTCTAGTGATGTGGAGGCTATGAGACTGTGTTTATAGTCTAGACTAGTGTGGAGAAAATGTGTTTATAGTCTAGTGATGTGGAGGCTATGAGACTGTGTTTATAGTCTAGTGAAAATGTGGAGGGCTAGGCTGAGGCTAGTGTTTTCAGTCCAGTGATAGTAGGGCTATGAGACTGTGTTTATAGTCTAGTGATGTGGAGGCTATGAGACTGTGTTTATAGTCTATTAGTGTGGAGGGCTATAAGACTGTGTTTATAGTCCCAGTGATGTGGAGGGCTAGAGACTGTGTTTATAGTCTATTAGGTGGAGGGCTATGAGACTGTGTTTATAGTCTAGTGATGTGGAGGGCTATGAGACTGTGTTTATAGGCTAGTGCTGTGGAGGGCTATGAGACTGTGTTTATAGTCTAGTGATGTGGAGGGCTATGAGACTGTGTTTATAGTCTAGTGATGTGGAGGGCTATGAGACTGTGTTTATAGTCAGTGTGTGGAGGGCTATGAGACTGTGTTTATAGTCTAGTGATGCCTGGAGGCTATGTACTGTGTTTATACCAGTGTGTGGAGGGCTATGAGACTGTGTTTATAGTCTAATGTGGAGCCCTATGAGACTGTGTTTATAGTCTAGTGATGTGGAGGGCCAGAGACTGTGATAGTCTATTTGTGGAGGGCTATGAGACTGTGTTTAGAGTCTAGTGATGTGGAGGGCTACTGAGACTGTGTTTATAGTCTAGTGATGTGGAGGGCTATGAGACTGTGTTTATAGTCTAGTGATGTGGAGCCTGAGACTGTGTTTGTAGTCTAGTGATGACCAGGGCTAGAGAAAATGTTTGTAGTCTAGTGATGTGGAGGGCTATGAGACTGTGTTTATAGTCTATTATTGTGGAGGGCTATACAGATGTTTATAGTCTAGTGATGTGAAAAAATGAGACTGTGTTTATAGTCTATTAGTGTGGAGGGCTATGAGACTGTGTTTATAGTCTAGTGCTGTGGAGGGCTAGAGACTGTGTTTATAGTCTAGTGCTGTGGAGGGCTATGAGACTGTGTTTATAGTCTAGTGATGTGGAGGGCTATGAGACTGTGTTTATAGTCTAGTTTGTGGAGGGCTATGAGACTGGAGAACATGCACCTGGACTGAAGCTGAAGGGCACTGGGGCCTACAAAGCTGCCCACCAATTATCAATTTAAGGTTCTAATTGTTTATAATGTAATTATCTTTAATATTGTCAGTAATCTAATTCCATATATATTGGCCAGTGTGTCCCAGATACAGAGTAAATATAATTTGAACAGGCAAATGCTATTTGTCACCTATGACACAATGGTTAGAAGCAAACAGAAAGGCTTGGTTGGGATCTCGTTCTTGGCAGACTGGGGGAGCCAGTGGCAGACTGGGGGGGCCTGGTCTCCAACAGAGACAAGACATCGAGTGTCCAGCAGGGTCCAGGAACATGGGCTCCCGTCTCCCCATCTTCACCTCCCAATGTCAGGGTTAGAGGTCATAGGTGGTCATAGTGTAATCTGGTCTTCCATTTCTCTGGTCTCCAGGTAGGAAGAGTGCCCAGCAGGGCTAGTACTGTTCCCAGGTTAGTCCCCGTACCCAACTCCCACTCCCAATGTCAGGGTTAGTAGGTCAACGGTCATAGTGTAATCTGGTCTCTCTCTCTCTGGTCTCCAGGTAGGAAGAGTGCCCAGCAGGGTCTGAGGCTAACTGCTCCCAGTCTAGAAAATCCCCTCCCCAGGGTTAGAGGTCAAGGCTAGTACTGTTCAGACCAGACTAGTAGAAAATGTAATCCAACTAGCCCGCTCCTGAGGCTAGTACTTCAGACCAGACTAGTAGAAAATGTACCCAATCCCACCTAGCCTGGGCTAGTACTCAGACCAGACTAGTAGAAAATGTAAATTCGTCCGCCGGCTGTCTTTTTAAATATTTAATGGCACAGATTATAGACACGGGATGTGCCCAAAAAAAATGGTGGTTTACACTCTCCCCGTTTTACCCGTCTTCTCCTCCCAATGTCAGGGTTAGAGGTCAAACCCAAAAGGTCATAGTGTAATCTGGTCTCTCTCCTGGTCTCCAGGTAGGAAGAGTGCCCAGCAGGACATAGAAATCAAATCTCCCCGTTATTTGTCCCAATGTCAGGGTTAGAGGTCAACGGTCATAGTGTGGATCTGGTCTCTCTTTCTGGTCTCAGGTAGGAAGAGTGCCCAGCAGGGTCTAGGAACCTCCCGTCTCCCCGTCTCTCCTCCCAATGTCAGGGTTAGAGGTCAACGGTCATAGTGTAATCTGGTCTCTCTCTCTCTCTGGTCTCCAGGTAGGAAGAGTGCCCAGCAGGGTCTAGGAACCTCCCGTCTCCCCGTCTCTCCTCCCAATGTCAGGGTTAGAGGTCAACGGTCATAGTGTAATCTGGTCTCTCTCTCTGGTCTCCAGGTAGGAAGAGTGCCCAGCAGGGTCTAGGAACCTCCCGTCTCCCCGTCTTCTCCTCCCAGGAGAAGAGTTACATCAAGGGCACCTGTGACTTCCTGGGTATTGGCCACTTCACCACGCGCTATATCACCCAGAAGAACTACCCGTCTGGCCGTGGGAACAGCTACTTCACCGACCGTGACCTGGTGGAGTTGGTGGACCCTCGCTGGCCCGACCCCGGCTCTGAGTGGCTCTACTCTGTCCCCTGGGGATTCAGACGCCTGCTCAACTTCGTCAAGGTATAATACACTACTGTTAGTGTGGGCAGGTCCTACCTGCCAGACTTGGGTTAAATATATGATGTATTTGATGTGTTTGTCTCCCCCTCTCCCTATCTCCTCACCCCATCTCACCACCCCGTCTCCCTGTCTCCCCACCCCCCGTCTCCCTGTCTCCCCACCCCATCTCCCCTGTCTCAACACCCTGTTTCACCACCCCCTCCCTGTCTCCCTGTCTCAACACCCTGTTTCACCACCCCGTCTCCCTGTCTCCCCACCCCATCTCCCTGTCTCAACACCCTGTTTCACCACCCCGTCTCCCTGTCTCCCCACCCCATCTCCCTGTCTCAACACCCTGTTTCACCACCCCGTCTCCCTGTCTCCCCACCCCATCTCCCCATCTCCCTGTCTCATCAACCCATCTCCCTACCACGTCTTCCTGTCTCCCCACCTGCCATCCCCCTGCCTCACCACCCTGTCTCTCTGTCTCCCTGTCCCAACCCCCTGTCTCCCCACCCCCTGTCTCCCTGTTTCACCACCCCGTCTCCCTGTCTCCCCACCTCTCCCTGTCCCACCACCCTGCCTCCCCACCCCATCTCCCTGTCTCAACCCCTGTTTCACCACCCCGTCTCCCTGTCCCACCCCGTCTCCCTGTCTCCCCACCCCATCTCCCTGTCTCCACCCTGTTTCACCACCCCGTCTCCCTGTCTCCCCACCCTGTTTCCCCACCCCCCGTCTCCCTGTCTCCCCACCCCGTCTCCCTGTCTCACCACCCCATCTCCCCATCTCCCTGTTTCCAAACCCCGTCCCCCACCCTGTCTCCAACCCATCTCCCTGTCTCCCTGTCCCCCCCCTGCCTCACCATCCTGTCTCTCTGTCTCCCTGTCCCCCACCCTGTCTCCCCACCCTGTCTCCCTGCCTCCCCACCCTCCCTGTCTCCCCACCCTGTCTCCCCACCCCGTCTCCCTGGCCTCCCCACCCCCCCACCCCGTCTCCCCACCCACTCCCTGCCTCCCCACCCCGTCTCCCTGGCTCCCCCCCACCCCACCCCCCACCCCGTCTCCCTGTCTCCCCCCCACCCTGTCTCCCTGCCCCCCACCCTGTCCCCTCCCCCTCCCTGTCTCCCCACCCCGTCTCCCTGTCTCCCCACCCTGTCTCCCTGCCTCCCCACCCCGTCTCCCCACCCTGTCTCCCTGCCTCCCCACCCTGTCTCCCCACCCCATCTCCCTGCCTCCCCACCCCGTCTCCCTGCCTCCCCACCCTGTCTCCCTGTCTCCCCCCACCCTGTCTCCCTGTCTCCCCACCCTGTCACCCCGTGTCTCCCCACCCTGTCTCCCTGCCTCCCCACCCTGTCTCCCTGCCTCCCCACCCCCCACCCCATCTCCCCACCCTGTCTCCCACCCTGTCTCCCCACCCCTGTCTCCCTGCCTCCCCACCCTGTCTCCCTGCCTCCCCAACCTGTCTCCCTGTCTCCCCACCCCGTGTCACCCCCTGTCTCCCACAACCCTGTCTCCCTGCCTCCCCCCCGTCCCCTGCCTCCCCACCCTGTCTCCCCACCCTGTCTCCCTGCCTCCCCTCCCTGTCTCCCTGCCTCCCCACCCTGTCTCCCCACCCTGTCTCCCTGTCTCACCACCCTGCCTCCCCATCCCATCTCCCTGCCTCCCCACCCTGTCTCCCTGCCTCCCCACCCTGTCTCCCCACCCTCCCCTGCCTCCCCACCCTGTCCCCACCCTGCCTCCCCACCCTGTCCCCCACCCTGTCTCCCTGCCTCCCCACCCTGTCTCCCTGTCTCCCCACCCTGTCTCCCCACCCTGTCTCCCTACTAGACCCAGTATGGGAACCCCATGATCTACGTGACAGAGAACGGGGTGTCAGAGAAGGTGCAGAGGTGCACAGACCTGTGTGATGATTGGAGGATGCAGTACTTCAAGGATTACATCAATGAGATGCTCAAGGGTGAGGAACCGATCTATCAGAGGAAATAATAACCTCTGAATATTACCTTGACGAAAGGTTTAGTAGAGAAATAATAACCTCTGAATATTACCTTGATTTAGTAGAGAAAATAATAACCTCTGAATATTACCTTGAAGAAAGATTTAGTAAGAAAATATTCTAATACTATAGAGGTTTAAAAACGTTTACTTTTCTTTATAACAAGTAATTGTTTTAGTGAACTGGCATCATTTTAGGACAAAACAGGTGTTTTGAGAGTGTTTGAAGTTTGTTTCACTGTCTACTCTATTGATACTGGGCAAGTGAACTCCTACAGCACCCTCTGGTGGTCTTTTCTCCACACGGCAGCCCTTAAGGACGGCGTGAACGTGAAGGGTTACACAGCCTGGTCGCTGCTGGACAAGTTTGAGTGGGACGAAGGCTTCTCTGAGAGGTTTGGCCTGTTCTACGTGGACTTCCTCAACAAGAATAAACCACGTTACCCAAAAGCCTCTGTTCAGTACTACAAACGCATCATCAGCTCCAATGGATTCCCCAACCAGAGAGAGGTACAGTCAGTCACAGACACCTGCTATAGGCCTATTCTATAAACGGTTCAGAACCGTTTAAGTTTTCTTCAAAGTTTTCCACTGTGCTGTTTTGTGACAGACTTTTTTTTAATGGCTTGTATTAATACATATTGATTGATTGATTGGTTGGTTGGTTAATTAATACGTGCATTTTGATGGTCTCTACAGGTGGAGAGCTGGAGAAGGAAAGCCACAGAGACGTGCTCCTCCAGTAACCAGCTTCTAGCTGCAGGTCAGTACAGAAGGCTACACTACACCCCAACACCACCAGACCGTAACACCACCAGACCCCAACACCACCAAACCCCAACACCACCAGACCCCAACACCACCAGACCCCAACACCACCAGACCGTAACACCACCAGACCCCAACACCACCAGACCCCAACACTACCAAACCCCAACACCACCAGACCGTAACACCACCAACCCCAACACCACCAGACCCCAACACCACCAAACCCCAACACCACCAGACCCCAACACCACCAGACCCCAACACCACAGACCCCAACACCACCAGACCCCAACACTGACAGACCCCAGACCCCAACACCACCAGACCCCAGACCGTAACCAGACCACCCCCAGACCCCAACACCACCAGACCCCACTAGACCCCACACACCAGACCGTAACACCACCAGACCCCAACAACACCACCAGACCCCAACACCACCAGACCCCAACACCACCAAACCCCAACACCACCAGACCCCAACACCACCAGACCCCAACACCACCAGACCCCAACACCACCAGACCCCAACACCACCAGACCGTAACACCACCAGACACCAACACCACCAGACCCCGACCCACCAAACCCCAACACCACCAGACCCCAACACCACCAGACCCCAACACCACCAGACCGTAACACCACCAAACCCCCAACACCACCAAACCCAACACCACCAGACCCCAACACCACCAGACCGTAACACCACCAAACCCCAACACCACCAGACCCCAACACAGACAGACCCCAACAGCACCAGACCCCAACACTGACAGACCCCAACACCACCAGACCCCAACACCACCAGACCCCAACACCACCAGACCCCAACACCACTAGACCCCAACACCACCAGACCCCGACACCACCAAACCCCAACACCACCAGACCCCGACACCACCAAACCCCAACACCACCAAACCCCAACACCACCAAACCCCAACACCACCAGACCCCGACACCACTAGACCCCAACACCACCAGACCGTAACACCGCTAGACTCCAACACCACCAGACCCCAACACCACCAGACCCCAACACCACTAGACCCCAACACCACCAAACCCCAACACCACCAGACAACACCACCAGAACCCACCAGACCCAACACCACCAGACCCCAACACCACCAGACCCCAACACCACCAGACCCCAACACCGCTAGACCCCAACACTGACAGACCCCAACACCACTATACCCCAACACCACTACACCCCAACACCACCAGACCGTAGACCCCAACACCACCAGACCCCAACACCACCAAACCCCAACACCACCAGACCCCAACACCACCAGACCCCAACACCACCAGACCCCAACACCACAAGACCCCAACACCACCAGACCCCAACACCACCAGACCACAACACCATCAGACCCCAACACCACCAGACCGTAACACCACCAGACCCCAACACCACCAGACCCCAACACCACCAGACCCCAACACCATCAGACCCCAACACCACCAGACCGTAACACCACTAGACCCCAACACCACCAGACCCCAACACCACCAAACCCCAACACCACCAGACCCCAACACCACCAAACCCCAACACTGACAGACCCCAACACCACCAAACCCCAACACCACCAGACCCCAACACAGACAGACCCCAACAGCACCAGACCCCAACACTGACAGACCCCAACACCACCAGACCCCAACACAGACAGACCCCAACACCACAAGACCCCAACACCACCAGACCCCAACACAGACAGACCCCAACACCACCGAACCCCAACACCACCAGACACCTGGCTCAAAGACATCATGGCAAAGACTTTCCAATACTTGAGCTGCGATTGACTTGATTTAGTAAGCCCCAGTACAACGGACTCAATAGAATAGTCCCAAAAATGCAAACTCCAACCTAAATCAAGCACATACTTTAAAACTTTAAATATATATTTTTTAATATTTTACACAATGTATGTCAGTCAGCTCCAACAACTTCAGAGTGCAGGGACATCGGGCTGAATCTGGCTGCCAGGGCAAACAAAGGAACATTCTGGCTCTAATTGGCACTTTTCAACAAATAGTTGAACTACAAATAGTTGAACTACAAATAGTTGAACTACAAATAGTTCAGCTACAAATAGTTGAACTACAATTAGTTCAGCTACAAATAGTTGAACTACAATTAGTTGAACTACAAATAGTTGAGCTACAAATAGTTGAACTACAAATAGTTGAGCTACAAATAGTTGAACTACAAATAGTTGAACTACAAACAGTTGAACTACAAATAGTTGAACTACAAAACTACATGGGAAGACATTCTCTAACAGGACTCTTCTTTGTTTGCTCCTCCAGCTAGAAGAAAGTCCCAGCAGGACAGTAAGGAACAGGCAGGGATGCCAAAGGTTTGGCCAGTGCATGATGAAGTTTAGGTAGGCCTACGTAGGACTTCCTCACTTCTTTTGTTGACTGACTGGTGTGTAGCAGACCTGGGTAGGAAATACATTCACCAAATACTTTTCAAATCATTTAAAGTGTTGAATTTGAGTTGTGTTTCATTTAGCACTATTCGCTATTTGCCGCTGAGTACATTTCTGCTAGTAGTGCAAAGTGGTGTAGTCATCTATGTGTTATTATAAAAAAAAATGGAGCCTCTGTTTGCTGTTTAGGGTGTAGACCGGGTTACTGTAAGGGTTTTATAAAAACATTTAATTTATTTATTGTGTTCAATGATTATTTCAGATCCGTTGACCAGCCACATGGAGATGGTAACAGAGATCGTGGTTCCGACAGTGTGTACTCTCTGTCTTCTCATGTTCTGGCCGCTGTCTTCCTCATGTTCCTGCTGCGTGGACGCTTCTAGAACACTGCTGTCTTCCTCATGTTCCTGCTGCGTGGACTTCTAGAACACCACTGCTCTTCCTCATGTTCCTGCTGCGTGGACGCTTCTAGAACACTGCTGTCTTCCTCATGTTCCTGCTGCGTGGACGCTTCTAGAACACTGCTGTCTTCCTCATGTTCCTGCTGCTGGATCTTCTAGAACACTGCTGTCTTCCTCATGTTCCTGCTGCGTGGATGCTTCTAGAACACTGCTGTCTTCCTCATGTTCCTGCTGCGTGGACGCTTCTAGAACACTGCTGTCTTCCTCATGTTCCTGCTGCGTGGATGCTTCTAGAACACTGCTGTCTTCCTCATGTTCCTGCTGCCTGGATGCTTCTAGAACACTGCTGTCTTCCTCAGGTTCCTGCTGCGTGGACGCTTCTAGAACACTGCTGTCTTCCTCATGTTCCTGCTGCGTGGACGCTTCTAGAACACTGCTGTCTTCCTTATGTTACTGCTGCGTGGACGCTTCTAGAACACTGCTGTCTTCCTCATGTTCCTGCTGCGTGGACGCTTCTAGAACACTGCTGTCTTCCTCATGTTCCTGCTGCGTGGACGCTTCTAGAACACTGCTGTCTTCCTCATGTTCCTGCTGCCTGGACGCTTCTAGAAAACTGCTGTCTTCCTTATGTTACTGCTGTGTGGACGCTTCTAGAAAACTGCTGTCTTCCTCATGTTCCTGCTGCGTGGACGCTTCTAGAACACTGCTGTCTTCCTTATGTTACTGCTGCCTGGATGCTTCTAGAACACCGCTGTCTTCCTCATGTTCCTGCTGCGTGGACAATGATAGCTGTATTTTTTATTACACACAGTTCACCTATTTTATATACATATTGCAACAGATACAAACCTGGACACCGGACACGACACATTTTAAAATGGAACGATAGCTATTCCATGTTAATAAAGTGTTAGCATGCATTATTATGTGTATCTTGAAAATCTAATTAAATTGCAATGAAGATTGTACAACCTGTGTTGGAACTGTTTGACTGCTTATAGACTGCAGGTGTTGTAGAGAGAATTCAGTAGAAGAGGAGTCTTATATAATAGGCTATACAGTATCTACACTATAGTTTGGATTGGAACCTTAAGACGAGGCGTTTTGCTCAGCAGGATAACATAGTCTTCCAGCATAATAATATAAAAGATCTTATTGTAATCTGATTTCCAGATTTCATTAAGCAAGTACATGTGTAAACCTGTAAACAGACAGTATTGATCTGAATTAATTTGCCCACATAACGTTTATGAGGGGACAAAGTTTCAAAACCCCTGTTTTATCGGAAAACATTCATAGTGAAAGTTAGAAAAGAACAAGGCATGGAAAGCAAGAGCAGGTGACACATTTCTGTCGGGTAAAATTGGTCGGCTTCTCTCAGGTATGTAAACTTAACACAAAAAGAAACATCCCTTTTTCAGGACCCTGTCTTTCAAAGATAATTTGTAAAAATCCAAATAACTTCACAGATGGTCATTGTAAAGGGTTTAAACACCGTTTCCCAGGCTTGTTCAACGAACCATAAACAATGAATGAACATGCACCTGTGGAATGGTCGTTAAGACACTAAAAGCATACAGACGGTAGGCAATTAAGGTCACAGTTATGAAATCTTAGGACACTAAAGAGGCCTTTCCACTGACTCTGAAAAACACCAAAAGAAAGATGCCCAGAATCCCTGCTCATGTGTGTGAACGTGCCTTAAGCATGCTGCAAGGATGCATGAGGACTACAGATGTGGCCAGGGCAATAAATTGCAATGTCCGTACTGTGAGACGCCCAAGACAGCACTCTTCACTGACGAGGCGCGGTTTTGTCTCACCAGTGGTGGTAGGATTGGTGTTTATCGTCGAAGGAATGAGCGTTACACCGAGGCCTGTACTCTGGAGCGGGATCGATTTGGAGGTGGAGGGTCCATCATGGTCTGGGGCGGTGTGTCACAGCATCATAAGACTGAGCTTGTTGTCATTGCAGGCAATCTCAATGCTGTGCGTTACAGGAAAGACATCATCCTCCCTCATGTGGTACCCTTCCTGCAGGCTCATCCTGACATGACCCTCTAGCATGACAATGCCACCAGCCATACAGCTTGTTCTGTGCGTGATTTCCTGCAAGACAGGAATGTCAGTGTTCTGCCATGGCTAGCGAAAATCCCAGATCTCAGTCCCATTGAGCATGCCTGGGACCTGTTGGACCAGAGGGTGAGGGCTAGGGCCATTCCCCCCAGAAATGTCTGGGAACTTGCAGGTGCCTTGGTGGGGTAACATCTCACATCAAAAACGGGTAAATCTGGTGCAGTCCACGAGGAGGAGATGCACAACAGTACTTAATGCAGCTGGTGGCCACACAAGATACCGACTGTTACTTTTGAATACGAAGGAGCGAGGAGGGTAACCTTTGACCATGTGTTATTTGATCTGACTTTATTAAACAACATCATTCACCAGAGTAGCCTGTAATTCTCTGTAGATCAGAGAAGGTGTGTAATGTAGATAATTCTGCACGGCAGAAGCTCAGATATGTTGCTATTGGGACGAGGGTTCCAGAGAATTCGGGAAATGCAGCTTCTCCGTAATTATTATTCTAATTAGCAGAATTTAATATAATAGCGTAGTATACCGCTACTCCAAGACAAAAAAACACCACGTAATTTCAGGTTGATTGTGCGAATGGTCGCATTTCTCTCATGTGGCACGCCACTAGGTAAAATGTATGCTTTTATTGAAACAAAACAGTTAGAATAGGCCAACAGTTTGTTAAAAGCAGTTACTTTGGTAGCTATGTCTAATAAGGTGGAAATCAACAAAACAGTCACTTACATAACATTCCAGACATTTACAGAAGAGGGCAGTGTAACCAAAAAAAAAAACGTTTCTATTCCCAACACGAACGGATAGTTTTGACGACACATGATTGGCTCTTGGTACAAGGAAGCAAACAGTTGATTGGTTCATTGTAAAAAACCCGGCAGAAGACAAGAAGTGGACGAACGAAAATAACACAGGAGCCGCTGGAATAGCAACTGTTTATTTGCCAGGTAAAGCGCCCCGGCTACAGTTATTCTCCACATACTAACGACGACACTGTTTTATGATATATTTCCCGCATCACATTGATGGGATTTCGGTTAATTTGTTGAATCTTATCAGTTTCCCCGCAACAAACAACAAGAACTAGCTAGCAGGTTAGCATAGCGTGGTAACGAACTACTACACTATATCTACAGTAGGTTACTCATGAAAGCTGGATAAATTAAGTTAGCTGCTAGCCAATCTATCTAGAAGTCTGGGTTTTTATTCGGGTTACGACTGTCTGTTTATATGCGTTGTCAACGTTGATTCCTCACGCTTTGATGTGTGTAGCTAATATTGCACCTAGTTAGCTACCTTGGCTAAGTTAGGTCATATAATGTGAGCCAACCAGTCGGTAAGTTATTAGCGAACATTCGCTAGTAAAACTCAAGAATGACACTGGCTGTAAGTCCGGTGCAGAAGCCAGTGTTACAACATGTATCTTAGTCCTGTTCCAATACATTACACATAAATCAAAATCAAATTTTATTTGTCACATACACATGGTTAGCAGATGTTAATGCGAGTGTAGCGAAATGCGAGTGTAGCGAAATGCTTGTACATAAGTCATTGGACGAAGGCGTTTTCTACAAGGAGGGAGTTTTACGATCCCAACGCTCAAGTCTGAACATTTAACACGCGTCGATGTTTTGGAAGAATATAAGGACCTTATCTTTCATATCAACGATAAATATGTGTCACAATGTAGTTGATACGTGCCCTGTTAGTGTTCCCCACACGGCCATATCTCCATGTTACAGCGCTTGTTTACGGAAGACGAGGCAACAACCTGGGCTAATTAGCCATATACCATTCTCCAACACCTGTGTGGAGGTTAATCGGATAGAGGCACCCATAGCTGTAGAGCTGTTCAAAACTGCTGCAGGAATCCCTGTTTGTTCTTCTATTTGTCCATTTTAAAGCTATGACTCTGGTAGGCAGAGGCTCTCCAGTACAGTAGGTGTCGGTAATACACCATAACGTTGGATGCCGATAAATCCCACAGAAGAAGGAAGCGACGGGGACAACGGTAGCTAACTACAGCTAGTACACACCTGTAGACAGAAGCCCAACGCCGTATCGCAAGTGACGATTATTCAATTTTGTAAACATTAAAACACAACGTTGGGATTGTAGGGGAGGCACAATGGCCTACGACTGTAGGGGGAGGCACAATGGCCGACGACTGTAGAGGGGAGGCACAATGGCCGACGACTGTAGAGGGGAGGCACAATGGCCGACGACTGTAGAGGGGAGGCACAATGGCCGACGACTGTAGAGGGGAGGCACAATGGCCGACGACTGTAGAGGGGAGGCACAATGGCCGACGACTGTAGAGGGGAGCCACAATGGCCGACGACTGTAGAGGGGAGCCACAATGGCCGACGACTGTAGAGGGGAGCCACAATGGCCGACGACTGTAGAGGGGAGGCACAATGGCCGACGACTGTAGAGGGGAGGCACAATGGCCGACGACTGTAGAGGGGAGCCACAATGGCCGACGACTGTAGAGGGGAGCCACAATGGCCGACGACTGTAGATGGGAGCCACAATGGCCGACGACTGTAGAGGGGAGCCACAATGGCCGACGACTGTAGAGGGGAGACAGGAGAGCGAGGTGAAGTTATGGTAGCTGTATATATATATAGCTTACCTTCTTTCCCGTCTTATATCTTGTGTTTTTATATATTTTATAGTGCTGTATATTTATTACTGCATTGTTGCAAAAAGAGTTTGTCAAGAAAGGCATTTCACTGTACTCGTGAAAATGACTATAAAACGTCAAATGTAATCCCACTCTTCTTCCTTGCAGGAGCCCGGTGATAAAGGAACCATGGTTGATCCGATGGAGAATGGCTTGTTTGACATTCCTGACTATGACAACACAGATGACGAGACCTTTCCTCCTCTCCCCCCTCCCTTCTCACCAGGAGAGGGGGGAGATCCTTTTACAGGTGAGGACAATGACAACTGTAGCTCACCAGTACCTAGCCTGGTTTCAGATCTGGTTGTGCTATTTTGCCGACTGCCATGGTTTCTGTCATGCTTATGATGATCTGGGACCAGACTAGACACACAATACCCAACACAAACCTGTGTGTCTACAGGTAGACTGATAAGACATCATCATCATCATTATTATTATAAACACAGCTGGGAGACTTCCTGACTTCCAGACAATAATGGGTAGATATAGATAAGACATTATTATTATTATTATTATTATTATTGTTATTATATACACAGCTTTCCTGCTTATTGACATCAGACTTACTGACATCACAGACAATATAATGGGTAGATATAGATAAGACATCATTATTATTATAAACACAGCTGGGAGACTTCCTGCTTACTGACATCACAGACAATATAATGGGTAGATATAGATATAGGCATCATTATTATTATTATTGTTATTATTATTATAATCACAGATGTTACTGACATCACAGACAATATAATGGGTAGATATTGATGGCTGTTGATGTTGTCAGGGGAGGAGGGAGGAGAGATCTCCAAGCTGGCCGAAGTCCCTGCTGCCAAGAGGAGAGGCGTCAAGAGACCACAGCCCAAACTGGACTCTCAGAGGTACGTGTGTATTAGCCTGGAGACGGGCATAAATGAGCGTTTGGATCAGGAACCTCTACAGGCCAGAATGTTGAATACAATTATATTGTCACGTACTTTACCGGTTGTCTGTGTGGCTGGTCGATTTGATGGTAGAAATGTGGGACAATATATTTCACAGGAAAGTTAATAATTACATCAACTGATCAAAGCGCTGGTAGTGTGTTCAGATTTCTATCACGTGAAGCATGTAGCAGAGCCATGTGAACAGGCTGGGCCAGTGTGCATGTAGCAGAACCATGTCAACAGGCTGGGCCAGTGTGCATGTAGCAGAACCATGTCAACAGGCTGGGCCCGTGTGCATGTAGCAGAACCATGTCAACAGGCTGGGCCAGTGTGCATGTAGCAGAACCATGTCAACAGGCTGGGCCAGTGTGCATGTAGCATGTCAGCAGAACCATGTCAACAGGCTGGGCCAGTGTGCATGTAGCAGAACCATGTCAACAGGCTGGACCAGAACCATGTGCATGTATGCAGAACCATGTCAACAGGCTGGGCCAGTGTGCATGTAGCAGAACCATGTCAACAGGCTGGACCAGTGTGCATGTAGCAGAGCCATGTCAACAGGCTGGGCCAGTGTGCATGTAGCAGAACCATGTCAACAGGCTGGGCCAGTGTGCATGTAGCAGAACCATGTCAACAGGCTGGACCAGTGTGCATGTAGCAGAACCATGTCAACAGGCTGGGCCAGTGTGCATGTAGCAGAACCATGTCAACAGGCTGGACCAGTGTGCATGTAGCAGAACCATGTCAACAGGCTGGGCCAGTGTGCATGTAGCAGAACCATGTCAACAGGCTGGGCCAGTGTGCATGTAGCAGAACCATGTCAACGGGCTGGGCCAGTGTGCATGTAGCAGAACCATGTCAACGGGCTGGGCCAGTGTGCATGTAGCAGAACCATGTCAACGGGCTGGGCCAGTGTGCATGTAGCAGAACCATGTCAACGGGCTGGGCCAGTGTGCATGTAGCAGAGCCATGTCAACGGGCTGGGCCAGTGTGCATGTAGCAGAACCATGTCAACAGGCTGGGCCAGTGTGCCTGTAGCAGAACCATGTCAACAGGCTGGACCAGTGTGCATGTAGCAGAACCATGTGAACAGGCTGGGCCAGTGTGCATGTAGCAGAGCCATGTGAACAGGCTGGGCCAGTGTGCATGTAGCAGAGCCATGTGAACAGGCTGGGCCAGTGTGCATGTAGCAGAACCATGTCAACAGGCTGGGCCAGTGTGCATGTAGCAGAACCATGTCAACAGGCTGGGCCAGTGTGCATGTAGCAGAACCATGTCAACAGGCTGGGCCAGTGTGCATGTAGCAGAACCATGTCAACGGGCTGGGCCAGTGTGCATGTAGCAGAACCATGTCAACGGGCTGGGCCAGTGTGCATGTAGCAGAACCATGTCAACGGGCTGGGCCAGTGTGCATGTAGCAGAACCATGTCAACGGGCTGGGCCAGTGTGCATGTAGCAGAACCATGTCAACGGGCTGGGCCAGTGTGCATGTAGCAGAACCATGTCAACGGGCTGGGCCAGTGCGCATGTAGCAGAACCATGTCAACAGGCTGGGCCAGTGTGCCTGTGTCTCCTGCATGCATCAGGTGAAATATGAACGGCACAACCAGCGATTTGAACGGTTGTGTAATTCTACTTTCTTGTGGATATACTGAGTACGGTTACATGCACACGATAATGTGATTTATTATGGATCGTCAAATTATAATGGGTCAATTTAAAAATGTTTACATGCTTTGTAAAAAATAAGGATTTCTCCTAATAACCCCGTTTCCAGGGAGACGTCTGACAAAGGCTCCCTGACGTCTCTCTGATAAATGCAGAACAGCACCAGTCTAAATTAACATTATACCACAGCAAACATGTTATTTTTTTTGAGAAGCATATTTGATTCTGAGTTGGGACATTATAAAGTTTGTACGTGAGAACTATTTCTAAAAAACCCGTATATTCAGTTGTTCCTAACTCACTTCACTAAAGTGGGAGGCTCTCGGCAGGTGTCAGCACAGGTGCAGATCAAACACACCACTGGAACAAAAGGGAGGCTCTCGGCTGGTGTCAGCACAGGGGCAGATTAAACACACCACTGGAACAAGAGGGAGGCTCTCGGCTGGTGTCAGCACAGGGGCAGATTAAACACACCACTGGAACAAATGGGAGGCTCTCGGCTGGTGTCAGCACGGGCAGATTAAACACACCACTGGAACAAGAGGGAGGCTCTCGGCTGGTGTCAGCACAGGTGCAGATTAAACACACCACTGGAACAAGAGGGAGGCTCTCGGCTGGTGTCAGCCCAGGGGCAGATTAAACACACCACTGGAACAAGAGGGAGGCTCTCGGCTGGTGTCAGCACAGGGGCAGATTAAACACACCACTGGAACAAATGGGAGGCTCTCGGCTGGTGTCAGCACAGGTGCAGATCAAACACACCACTGGAACAAGAGGGAGGCTCTCGGCTGGTGTCAGCACAGGTGCAGATCAAACACACCACTGGGACGCGGGTTTCAGGTGTTTACACGTCCTAATCATTTGAAAGATGGCTCAGAAAAGCAGGTGTTTTAATTGGCGTCGGTTTACTTCAATTATGACCTCATGCCGATTTAAGATAAGCGGAGTAAGGTGTTTACATGACTAATGCCGTACTCGACCTTCTGACACTATCAGTTTCATATCAATAAATAATTTCAAATATAAAAAAAATATAAAAAAAGGACCAGCCACACGCCAAAAAAGGACCAGCCACACACAACCGGTAAAGTAAGTTCAAATATAATATTATTCAACATTATAGCTTGTACAGGTCATGAGAGAGAGAGAGAGAGAACTTTCCTAATCCAAACGCTCATTTATGCCCGACCATGAAAATCGATGTCTGGTTTTGGCATATTGTCCCTGTTCTGTTACAACCAAAGGACTTAAAAAAAAAACACACACACAAAGGTTTTGATGATCAAATCATTGTTGATTCTCTTTGTCTTTGCAGCAACATTGCAGAGCTGTTTGATGTGTGGAAGTTCAATAGCCGGTGTTTTTGTTCACATGTTTTCCTCCAGGCTGACATCAGAAAGAGGACTTCCGGCTCTTCGCTCCCTGTTTGACAACGTTCATTTCAAAGGCAAAGGACACGAGGTAAAGGCTAACAGCAGATTCAAGTGTTGTGTCTCTGTTGGGCAGATGGGTCTGTTTTGTCTGTTTTTGTCACTCAAAGTGAAAGGCGTCGATGTTTGACTAAAGGTTACCCAGTTGACTCCCACAGCAGCCAAAGGGTGTTGATGTGTGTGTGTTTTCCACCAGGCTGAGGACTTGCGGGGGCTGATGCAGAGGATGGAGAACTGGGCTCACAGGCTGTACCCCAAACTGCAGTTTGAAGACTTCATAGACAAACTGGAGACGCTGGGCAGCAAGAAAGAAGTCCAGGTCAGACTGGCAGGCCCTTGTTGTTATAACCAGGCCCTTGTTGTTCTAAACAACATCCAGGTCAGACTGACAGGCCCTTGTTGTTCTAACCAACATCCAGGTCAAACTGACATGCCCTTGTTGTTATAACCAACATGCAGGTCAGACTGACAGGCCCTTGTTGTTCTAATCAACATCCAGGTCAAACTGACATGCCCTTGTTATAACCAACACCCAGGTCAGACTGACATGCCCTTGTTGTTATAACCAACATGCAGGTCAGACTGACAGGCCCTTGTTGTTCTAACCAACATCCAGGTCAAACTGACAGGCCCTTGTTGTTATAATCAACAGCCAGGTCAAACTGACAGGCCCTTGTTGTTCTAACCAACATCCAGGTCAAACTGACAGGCCCTTGTTGTTATAATCAACAGCCAGGTCAAACTGACAGGCCCTTGTTGTTCTAACCAACATGCAGGTCAGACTGACAGGCCCTTGTTGTTATAACCAACATGCAGGTCAGACTGACAGGCCCTTGTTGTTATAACCAACATGCAGGTCAGACCGACAGGCCCTTGTTGTTATAACCAACATGCAGGTCAGACTGACAGGCCCTTGTTGTTATAACCAACACCCAGGTCAGACTGACAGGCCCTTGTTGTTATAACCAGGCCCTTGTTGTTATAACCAACACCCAGGTCAGACTGACAGGCCCTTGTTGTTATAACCAGGCCCTTGTTGTTATAACCAACATGCAGGTCAGACTGACAGGCCCTTGTTGTTATAACCAGGCCCTTGTTGTTATAACCAACATGCAGGTCAGACTGACAGGCCCTTGTTGTTATAACCAACACCCAGGTCAGACTGACAGGCCCTTGTTGTTATAACCAGGCCCTTGTTGTTATAACCAACATGCAGGTCAGACTGACAGGCCCTTGTTGTTATAACCAGGCCCTTGTTGTTATAACCAACATGCAGGTCAGACTGACAGGCCCTTGTTGTTATAACCAACATGCAGGTCAGACTGACAGGCCCTTGTTGTTATAACCAACACCCAGGTCAGACTGACAGGCCCTTGTTGTTATAACCAACACCCAGGTCAGACTGACAGGCCCTTGTTGTTCTAACCAACATCTGGAGGTGTGGTGGTGTCAGTGGAAGCAGTGAGGTCTGAATGTTTTGTTTTCCAGACGTGTCTGAAGAGAATACGGTTGGACATGCCGCTGATACATGAAGACTTCGTAGGAGACGACGGTGAGAGGACAACGCCACCAACTACATTTAGTGTCAGAAAGGATTCAGTACGTGTCAAGTGACTCAGAGTGGGAGTGCTGATTTTTAGGATCAGTTTTGCCTTGTACACAACCTGTGAATAAGATTATACCTACAGGGAGGTAGGTACTCCTACTCTGAGACGCTTAACACACACAGTCCCAGATCAATAGTAGTGTCTAGAGGTAGATAGGACACAGTCCCAGATCAATAGTAGTGTCTAGAGGTAGATATGACACAGTCCCAGATCAATAGTAGTAGTAGTGTCTAGAGGTAGATATAACACAGTCCCAGATCAATAGTAGTGTCTAGGGGTAGATATAACACAGTCCCAGATCAATAGTAGTGTCTAGAGGTAGATATGACACAGTCCCAGATCAATAGTAGTGTCTAGAGGTAGATAGGACACAGTCCCAGATCAATAGTAGTGTCTAGAGGTAGATAGGACACAGTCCCAGATCAATAGTAGTGTCTAGAGGTAGATAGGACACAGTCCCAGATCAATAGTAGTGTCTAGGGGTAGATATAACACAGTCCCAGATCAATAGTGGTGTCTAGAGGTAGATAGGACACAGTCCCAGATCAATAGTGGTGTCTAGAGGTAGATAGGACACAGTCCCAGATCAATAGTAGTGTCTAGAGGTAGATAGGACACAGTCCCAGATCAATAGTAGTGTCTAGGGGTAGATATAACACAGTCCCAGATCAATAGTAGTGTCTAGAGGTAGATATGACACAGTCCCAGATCAATAGTAGTGTCTAGAGGTAGATAGGACACAGTCCCAGATCAATAGTGGTGTCTAGAGGTAGTTAGGACACAGTCCCAGATCAATAGTAGTGTCTAGAGGTAGTTAGGACACAGTCCCAGATCAATAGTAGTGTCCAGAGGTAGATATGACACAGTCCCAGATCAATAGTAGTGTCTAGGGGTAGATATAACACAGTCCCAGATCAATAGTAGTGTCTAGAGGTAGATATGACACAGTCCCAGATCAATAGTAGTGTCTAGGGGTAGATTTGATGTAGTAGTAGATTTGTATTGGTTTATAGCAGTCATGAACTGATTTTACAAAATGAGATTCGGCATTCAGTATTTTATCTGGCACATCCATTGATCCAGGTGAGGACGACACCGCGGCGTCGAGAGACGGACGTGTCGTCAACCATGACGACCCAGACCCGTTTGGAGACGGAGGTTTCCCTGAAGACCCCCCAGGACGGGTCCCCTCTACCCCTGCCGCTGCTCCCTCCCTGTTCTCGTCCTCCCAGGCTGGCCCGGTCCACTCCACCCCAGCCCCCTCCCTGACAGAAGAGCAGCAGAGACGTATAGAACTCAACAAACGGCTTGCCTTGGAGAGGAGACTGGTCCTCATGCAGCAACACACAGGTCAGACACATCACACTCAGAGAGGAGACTGGCCCGCATGCAGCAACACACAGGTCAGACACAACATCACACTCAGAGAGGAGACTGGCCCTCATGCAGCAACACACAGGTCAGACACATCACACTCAGAGAGGAGACTGGCCCTCATGCAGCAACACACAGGTCAGACACGACATCACACTCAGAGAGGAGACTGGCCCTCATGCAGCAACACACAGGTCAGACACAACATCACACTCAGAGAGGAGACTGGCCCTCATGCAGCAACACACAGGTCAGACACAACATCACACTCAGAGAGGAGACTGGCCCTCATGCAGCAACACACAGGTCAGACACATCACACTCAGAGAGGAGACTGGCCCTCATGCAGCAACACACAGGTCAGACACAACATCACACTCAGAGAGGAGACTGGCCCTCATGCAGCAACACACAGGTCAGACACATCACACTCAGAGAGGCGACTGGCCCTCATGCAGCAACACACAGGTCAGACACAACACACTCAGAGAGGAGACTGGCCCTCATGCAGCAACACACAGGTCAGACACAACACACTCAGAGAGGAGACTGGCCCTCATGCAGCAACACACAGGTCAGACACAACATCACACTCAGAGAGGAGACTGGCCCTCATGCAGCAACACACAGGTCAGACACATCACACTCAGAGAGGCGACTGGCCCTCATGCAGCAACACACAGGTCAGACACATCACACTCAGAGAGGAGACTGGCCCTCATGCAGCAACACACAGGTCAGACACAACACACTCAGAGAGGAGACTGGCCCTCATGCAGCAACACACAGGTCAGACACATCACACTCAGAGAGGAGACTGGCCCACATGCAGCAACACACAGGTCAGACACAACATCACACTCAGAGAGGAGACTGGCCCTCATGCAGCAACACACAGGTCAGACACATCACACTCAGAGAGGAGACTGGTCCTCATGCAGCAACACACAGGTCAGACACATCACACTCAGAGAGGAGACTGGCCCTCATGCAGCAACACACAGGTCAGACACAACACACTCAGAGAGGAGACTGGTCCACATGCAGCAACACACAGGTCAGACACATCACACTCAGGCAGACATTTTGTACAGTGCAAAACATCTAAACTACCTGACATTGAGCTTGTTGGTGAGGATCGGCCTGATCAAGGCACAATCACTAATCTATTTGGGATGCGAGATGATTTGTAGATCAGTGATGCGCTGATCCTGTCAATCACACTGACTAACTTCATGTGCTGCATTGTTGACAATCCAATACATACATTTTAATTTTACCCTTGATGGAGGGCAATAAAGTGTCTCCCTCCCTCTCAGATGGCTCCAAGGAGATGGCCAACCAATCAGCACACGGACACTCTGCCTCCCAGTCCCAGGAGATGGCCACCCAATCAGCACACGGACCCTCTACCTCCCAGTCCCAGGAGATGGCCACCCAGTCAGCAGACGGACCCTCTACCTCCCAGTCCCAGGAGATGGCCACCCAGTCAGCAGACGGACCCTCTACCTCCCAGTCAGCAGACTGACCCTCTACCTCCCAGTCCCAGGAGATGGCCGCCCAGTCAGCAGACGGACCCTCTCCCTCCCAGTCCCAGGAGATGGCCAACCAATCAGCAGACGGACCCTCTCCCTCCCAGTCCCAGGAGATGGCCACCACCCAGTCAGCAGACGGACCCTCTCCCTCCCAGTCCCAGGAGATGGCCACCAAGTCAGCAGACGGACCCTCTACCTCCCAGTCCCAGGAGATGGCCACCCAGTCAGCACACGGACCCTCTGCCTCCCAGTCCCAGGAGATGGCCACCACCCAGTCAGCACACGGACCCTCTCCCTTCCAGTCCCAGGAGATGGCCACCAAGTCAGCAGACGGACCCTCTCCCTCCCAGTCCCAGGAGATGGCCACCCAGTCAGCACACGGACCCTCTCCCTCCCAGTCAGCACACGGACCCTCTACCTCCCAGTCCCAGGAGATGGCCACCAAGTCAGCAGACGGACCCTCTCCCTCCCAGTCCCAGGAGATGGCCACCCAGTCAGCACACGGACCCTCTCCCTCCCAGTCAGCACACGGACCCTCTACCTCCCAGTCCCAGGAGATGGCCACCACCCAGTCAGCACACGGACCCTCTCCCTCCCAGTCAGCAGACTGATCCTCTACCTCCCAGTCCCAGGAGATGGCCAACCAATCAGCAGACGGACCCTCTCCCTCCCAGTCCCAGGAGATGGCCACCCAGTCAGCAGACGGCCCCTCCACCAGGTCCTCCTCACACCCCTTCCCCACCCAGTCAGCAGACTGACCCTCTCCCTCCCAGTCCCAGGAGATGGCCAACCAATCAGCAGACGGACCCTCTCCTTCCCAGTCCCAGGAGATGGCCACCCAGTCAGCAGATGGACCCTCTACCTCCCAGTCCCAGGAGATGGCCACCCAGTCAGCACACGGACCCTCTCCCTCCCAGTCCCAGGAGATGGCCACCCAGTCAGCAGATGGACCCTCTACCTCCCAGTCCCAGGAGATGGCCACCACCCAGTCAGCAGACGGACCCTCTACCTCCCAGTCCCAGGAGATGGCCAACCAATCAGCAGACGGACCCTCTCCCTCCCAGTCCCAGGAGATGGCCACCCAGTCAGCAGACGGCCCCTCCACCAGGTCCTCCTCACACCCCTTCCCCACCCAGTCAGCAGACTGACCCTCTCCCTCCCAGTCCCAGGAGATGGCCAACCAATCAGCAGACGGACCCTCTCCTTCCCAGTCCCAGGAGATGGCCACCCAGTCAGCAGATGGACCCTCTACCTCCCAGTCCCAGGAGATGGCCACCCAGTCAGCACACGGACCCTCTACCTCCCAGTCCCAGGAGATGGCCACCCAGTCAGCAGATGGACCCTCTACCTCCCAGTCCCAGGAGATGGCCACCACCCAGTCAGCAGACGGACCCTCTACCTCCCAGTCCCAGGAGATGGCCAACCAATCAGCAGACGGACCCTCTCCCTCCCAGTCCCAGGAGATGGCCAACCAATCAGCAGACGGACCCTCTCCCTCCCAGTCCCAGGAGATGGCCAACCAATCAGCAGACGGACCCTCTACCTCCCAGTCCCAGGAGATGGCCACCCAGTCAGCAGACGGACCCTCTCCCTCCCAGTCAGCAGACTGACCCTCTCCCTCCCAGTCCCAGGAGATGGCCAACCAATCAGCAGACGGACCCTCTACCTCCCAGTCCCAGGAAATGGCCACCCAGTCAGCAGACGGACCCTCTACCTCCCAGTCCCAGGAAATGGCCACCCAATCAGCAGACGGACCCTCTACCTCCCAGTCCCAGGAAATGGCCACCCAGTCAGCAGACGGACCCTCTGCCTCCCAGTCCCAGGAGATGGCCTCCACCCAGTCAGCAGACGGACCCTCTACCTCCCAGTCCCAGGAGATGGCCACCTAGTCAGCAGACTGACCCTCTACCTCCCAGTCCCAGGAGATGGCCACCCAGTCAGCAGACGGACCCTCTGCCTCCCAGTCCCAGGAGATGGCCACCCAGTCAGCACACGGACCCTCTCCCTCCCAGTCCCAGGAGATGGCCACCCAGTCAGCACACGGACCCTCTCCCTCCCAGTCCCAGGAGATGGCCACCCAATCAGCACACGGACCCTCTACCTCCCAGTCCCAGGAGATGGCCACCCAATCAGCACACGGACCCTCTCCCTCCCAGTCCCAGGAGATGGCCACCCAGTCAGCAGACGGACCCTCTCCCTCCCAGTCCCAGGAGATGGCCACCCAATCAGCACACGGACCCTCTCCCTCCCAGGCCCAGGAGATGGCCACCACCCAATCAGCACACGGACCCTCTACCTCCCAGTCCCAGGAGATGGCCACCCAGTCAGCACACGGACCCTCTCCCTCCCAGTCCCAGGAGATGGCCACCCAGTCAGCACACGGACCCTCTCCCTCCCAGGCCCAGGAGATGGCCACCCAGTCAGCACACGGACCCTCTCCCTCCCAGGCCCAGGAGATGGCCACCCAGTCAGCAGACGGACCCTCTCCCTCCCAGTCAGCACACGGACCCTCTGCCTCCCAGTCCCAGGAGATGGCCACCCAGTCAGCACACGGACCCTCCACCAGGTCCTCCTCACACCCCTTCCCCAGCCAGTCAGTAGACGGACCCTCCACCAGGTCCTCCTCACACCCCTTCCCCAGCCAGTCAGCAGACTGCCCCTCCACCAGGTCCTCCTCACACCCCTTCCCCAGCCAGCAGCAGACGGCCCCTCCACCAGGTCCTCCTCACACCCCTTCCCCAGCCAGTCAGCAGACGGCCCCTCCACCAGGTCCTCCTCACACCCCTCCCCCAGCCAGTCAGCAGACGGCCCCTCCACCAGGTCCTCCTCACACCCCTTCCCCAGCCAGTCAGTAGACGGACCCTCCACCAGGTCCTCCTCACACCCCTTCCCCAGCCAGTCAGCAGACTGCCCCTCCACCAGGTCCTCCTCACCCCCTTCCCCAGCCAGTCAGCAGACGGCCCCTCCACCAGGTCCTCCTCACACCCCTTCCCCATCCAGTCAGCAGTCAGCCCCTCCACCAGGTCCTCCTCACACCCCTTCCCCAGCCAGCAGCAGACGGCCCCTCCACCAGGTCCTCCTCACACCCCTTCCCCAGCCAGTCAGCAGACGGCCCCTCCACCAGGTCCTCCTCACACCCCTCCCCCAGCCAGTCAGCCCCTCCACCAGGTCCTCCTCACACCCCTTCCCCAGCCAGTCAGCAGACGGCCCCTCCACCAGGTCCTCCTCACACCCCTCCCCCAGCCAGTCAGCAGACGGCCCCTCCACCAGGTCCTCCTCACACCCCTCCCCCAGCCAGTCAGCAGACGGCCCCTCCACCAGGTCCTCCTCACACCCCTTCCCCAGCCAGTCAGCAGACGGCCCCTCCACCAGGTCCTCCTCACACCCCTCCCCAGCCAGTCAGCCCCTCCACCAGGTCCTCCTCACACCCCTCCCCCAGCCAGTCAGCAGACGGCCCCTCCACCAGGTCCTCCTCACACCCCCCCCAGCCAGTCAGCAGACGGCCCCTCCACCAGGTCCTCCTCACACCCCTTCCCCAGCCAGTCAGCAGACGGCCCCTCCACCAGGTCCTCCTCACACCCCTCCCCCAGCCAGTCAGCAGTCAGCCCCTCCACCAGGTCCTCCTCACACCCCTCCCCCAGCCAGTCAGCAGACGGCCCCTCCACCAGGTCCTCCTCACACCCCTTCCCCAGCCAGTCAGTAGACGGACCCTCCACCAGGTCCTCCTCACACCCTTCCCCAGCCAGTCAGCAGACTGCCCCTCCACCAGGTCCTCCTCACACCCCTTCCCCAGCCAGTCAGCAGACGGCCCCTCCACCAGGTCCTCCTCACACCCCTTCCCCATCCAGTCAGCAGTCAGCCCCTCCACCAGGTCCTCCTCACACCCCTTCCCCAGCCAGCAGCAGACGGCCCCTCCACCAGGTCCTCCTCACACCCCTTCCCCAGCCAGTCAGCAGACGGCCCCTCCACCAGGTCCTCCTCACACCCCTCCCCCAGCCAGTCAGCCCCTCCACCAGGTCCTCCTCACACCCCTTCCCCAGCCAGTCAGCAGACGGCCCCTCCACCAGGTCCTCCTCACACCCCTCCCCCAGCCAGTCAGCAGACGGCCCCTCCACCAGGTCCTCCTCACACCCCTCCCCCAGCCAGTCAGCAGACGGCCCCTCCACCAGGTCCTCCTCACACCCCTTCCCCAGCCAGTCAGCAGACGGCCCCTCCACCAGGTCCTCCTCACACCCCTCCCCCAGCCAGTCAGCCCCTCCACCAGGTCCTCCTCACACCCCTCCCCCAGCCAGTCAGCAGACGGCCCCTCCACCAGGTCCTCCTCACACCCCTCCCCCAGCCAGTCAGCAGACGGCCCCTCCACCAGGTCCTCCTCACACCCCTTCCCCAGCCAGTCAGCAGACGGCCCCTCCACCAGGTCCTCCTCACACCCCTCCCCCAGCCAGTCAGCAGTCAGCCCCTCCACCAGGTCCTCCTCACACCCTCCCCAGCCAGTCGGCCCCTCCACCAGGTCCTCCTCACACCCCTCCCCAGCCAGTCGGCCCCTCCACCAGGTCCTCCTCACACCCCTCCCCCAGCCAGTCAGCCCCTCCACCAGGTCCTCCTCACACCCCTCCCCCAGCCAGTCAGCCCCTCCACCAGGTCCTCCTCACACCCTCCCCCAGCCAGTCAGCAGACGGCCCCTCCACCAGGTCCTCCTCACACCCCTCCCCAGCCAGTCAGCAGACGGCCCCTCCACCAGGTCCTCCTCACCAGCCAGTCCTCCCCTCCACCAGGTCCTCCTCACACCCCTCCCCAGCCAGTCAGCAGACGGCCCTCCACCAGGTCCTCCTCACACCCCTCCCCAGCCAGTCAGCAGACGGCCCCTCCACCAGGTCCTCCTCACACCCCCTTCCCCAGCCAGTCAGCAGACGGCCCTCCACCAGGTCCTCCTCACACCCCTTCCCCAGCCAGTCAGCAGTCAGCCCCTCCACCAGGTCCTCCTCACACCCCTCCCCCAGCCAGTCGGCCCCTCCACCAGGTCCTCCTCACACCCCTCCCCCAGCCAGTCAGCAGACGGCCCCTCCACCAGGTCCTCCTCACACCCTCCCCCAGCCAGTCAGCAGACGGCCCCTCCACCAGGTCCTCCTCACACCCTCCCCCAGCCAGTCAGCAGACGGCCCCTCCACCAGGTCCTCCTCACACCCCTCCCCCAGCCAGTCAGCAGACGGCCCCTCCACCAGGTCCTCCTCACACCCCTCCCCCAGCCAGTCAGCAGACGGCCCCTCCACCAGGTCCTCCTCACACCCCTCCCCCAGCCAGTCAGCAGACGGCCCCTCCACCAGGCCCCTCCCCCACCAGGTCCTCCTCACACCCCTCCCCCAGCCAGTCAGCAGACGGCCCTCCACCAGGTCCTCCTCACACCCCTCCCCCAGCCAGTCAGCAGACGGCCCCTCCACCAGGTCCTCCTCACACCCCTCCCCCAGCCAGTCAGCAGACGGCCCCTCCACCAGGTCCTCCTCCCACCCCTCCCCCAGCCAGTCCCAGCAGACGGCCCCTCCACCAGGTCCTCCTCACACCCCTCCCCCAGCCAGTCAGCAGGTCCTCCTCACGGCCCCTCCACCAGGTCCTCCTCACACCCTCCCCCAGCCAGTCAGCCCCTCCACCAGGTCCTCCTCACACCCCCTCCCCCAGCCAGTCAGCAGACGGCCCCTCCACCAGGTCCTCCTCACCCCTCCCCCAGCCAGTCAGCCCCTCCACCAGGTCCAGTCCCCAGCCAGTCAGCCCCTCCACCAGGTCCTCCTCACACCCCTCCCCCAGCCAGTCAGCAGACGGCCCCTCCACCAGGTCCTCCTCACACCCCTCCCCCAGCCAGTCAGCCCCTCCACCAGGTCCTCCTCACACCCCTCCCCCAGCCAGTCAGCAGACGGCCCCTCCACCAGGTCCTCCTCACACCCCTCCCCCAGCCAGTCAGCAGACGGCCCTCCACCAGGTCCTCCTCACACCCCTCCCCCAGCCAGTCAGCCCTCCACCAGGTCCTCCTCCACCCCTCCCCCAGCCAGTCAGCAGACGGCCCCTCCACCAGGTCCTCCTCACCCCTCCCCAGCCAGTCAGCAGTCGGCCCCTCCACCAGGTCCTCCTCACACCCCTCCCCCCAGCCAGTCAGCCCCTCCACCAGGTCCTCCTCACACCCTCCCCCAGCCAGTCAGCCCCTCCACCAGGTCCTCCTCACACCCCTCCCCCAGCCAGTCAGCAGACGGCCCCTCCACCAGGTCCTCCTCACACCCCTCCCCCAGCCAGTCAGCAGTCAGCCCCTCCACCAGCCAGTCCCCCAGCAGACGGCCCCTCCACCAGGTCCTCCTCACACCCCTCCCCCAGCCAGTCAGCAGACCCCCTCCACCAGGTCCTCCTCACACCCCTCCCCCAGCCAGTCAGCAGACGGCCCCTCCACCAGGTCCTCCTCACACCCCTCCCCCAGCCAGTCAGCAGACCCCCTCCACCAGGTCCTCCTCACACCCTCCCCCAGCCAGTCAGCAGCCCCTCCACCAGGTCCTCCTCACACCCCTCCCCCAGCCAGTCAGCAGACCCCCTCCACCAGGTCCTCCTCACACCCCTCCCCAGCCAGTCAGCAGACGGCCTCCACCAGGTCCCCTCCACCCCCTCCCCCAGCCAGTCAGCAGACGGCCCCTCCACCAGGTCCTCCTCACACCCCTCCCCCAGCCAGTCAGCCCCTCCACCAGGTCCTCCTCACACCCCTCCCCCAGCCAGTCAGCAGACGGCCTCCACCAGGTCCTCCTCACACCCCTTCCCCAGCCAGTCAGCAGACGGCCCCTCCACCAGGTCCTCCTCACACCCCTCCCCAGCCAGTCAGCCCCTCCACCAGGTCCTCCTCACACCCCTCCCCCAGCCAGTCAGCAGACGGCCCCTCCACCAGGTCCTCCTCACACCCCCTCCCCAGCCAGTCAGCAGACGGCCCCTCCACCAGGTCCTCCTCACACCCCTCCCCAGCCAGTCAGCAGACCCCCTCCACCAGGTCCTCCTCACACCCCTCCCCAGCCAGTCAGCAGACGGCCCCTCCACACCCTCCCCCAGCCAGTCAGCAGACCCCTCCACCAGGTCCTCCTCACACCCCTCCCCAGCCAGTCAGCAGACGGCCCCTCCACCAGGTCCTCCTCACACCCCTCCCCCAGCCAGTCAGCAGACGGCCCCTCCACCAGGTCCTCCTCCACCAGGTCCTCCTCCCCCCTCCCCAGCCAGTCAGCAGACGGCCCCTCCACCAGGTCCTCCTCACACCCCTCCCCCAGCCAGTCAGCAGACGGCCCCTCCACCAGGTCCTCCTCACACCCCTCCCCCAGCCAGTCAGCAGACGGCCCCTCCACCAGGTCCTCCTCACACCCCTCCCCAGCCAGTCAGCAGACGGCCCCTCCACCAGGTCCTCCTCACACCCCTCCCCCAGCCAGTCAGCAGACGGCCCCTCCACCAGGTCCTCCTCACACCCTCCCCCAGCCAGTCAGCAGACGGCCCCTCCACCAGGTCCTCCTCCACCCCTTCCCAGCCAGTCAGCAGTCAGCCCCTCCACCAGGTCCTCCTCACACCCTCCCCCAGCCAGTCGGCAGACGGCCCCTCCACCAGGTCCTCCTCACACCCCTCCCCCAGCCAGTCAGCAGACGGCCCCTCCACCAGGTCCTCCTCACACCCCTCCCCCAGCCAGTCAGCAGACGGCCCCTCCACCAGGTCCTCCTCACACCCCTCCCCAGCCAGTCAGCAGACGGCCCCTCCACCAGGTCCTCCTCACACCCCTCCCCCAGCCAGTCAGCAGACGGCCCCTCCACCAGGTCCTCCTCACACCCCTCCCCCAGCCAGTCAGCAGACGGCCCCTCCACCAGGTCCTCCTCACACCCCTCCCCAGCCAGTCAGCAGACGGCCCCTCCACCAGGTCCTCCTCACACCCCTCCCCCAGCCAGTCAGCAGACGGCCCCTCCACCAGGTCCTCCTCACACCCCTCCCCCAGCCAGTCAGCAGACGGCCCTCCACCAGGTCCTCCTCACACCCCTCCCCCAGCCAGTCAGCAGACGGCCCCTCCACCAGGTCCTCCTCACACCCCTCCCCCAGCCAGTCAGCCCCTCCACCAGGTCCTCCTCACACCCCTCCCCCAGCCAGTCAGCAGACGGCCCCTCCACCAGGTCCTCCTCACACCCCTCCCCCAGCCAGTCAGCAGACGGCCCCTCCACCAGGTCCTCCTCACACCCCTCCCCCAGCCAGTCAGCCCCTCCACCAGGTCCTCCTCACACCCCTCCCCCAGCCAGTCAGCAGACGGCCCCCAGCCAGTCCACCAGGTCCTCCTCACACCCCCCCCCCAGCCAGTCAGCAGACGGCCCCTCCACCAGGTCCTCCTCACACCCCCTCCCCCAGCCAGTCAGCAGACGGCCCCTCCACCAGGTCCTCCTCACACCCCTCCCCAGCCAGTCAGCAGACGGCCCCTCCACCAGGTCCTCCTCACACCCCTCCCCCAGCCAGTCAGCCCCTCCACCAGGTCCTCCTCACACCCCTCCCCAGCCAGTCAGCAGACGGCCCCTCCACCAGGTCCTCCTCACACCCCTCCCCCAGCCAGTCAGCAGACGGCCCCTCCACCAGGTCCTCCTCACACCCCCCCAGCCAGTCAGCCCCTCCACCAGGTCCTCCTCACACCCCCCCCAGCCAGTCAGCAGACGGCCCCTCCACCAGGTCCTCCTCACACCCCTCCCCCAGCCAGTCAGCAGACGGCCCTCCACCAGGTCCTCCTCACACCCCTCCCCCAGCCAGTCAGCAGACGGCCCCTCCACCAGGTCCTCCTCACACCCCTTCCCCAGCCAGTCAGCAGACGGCCCCTCCACCAGGTCCTCCTCCACCCTCCCCCAGCCAGTCAGCCCCTCCACCAGGTCCTCCTCACACCCCTCCCCCAGCCAGTCAGCAGACGGCCCCTCCACCAGGTCCTCCTCACACCCTCCCCCAGCCAGTCAGCAGACGGCCCCTCCACCAGGTCCTCCTCACACCCCTCCCCCAGCCAGTCAGCAGACGGCCCTCCACCAGGTCCTCCTCACACCCCTTCCCCAGCCAGTCAGCAGACGGCCCCTCCACCAGGTCCTCCTCACACCCCTCCCCAGCCAGTCAGCCCCTCCACCAGGTCCTCCTCACACCCCCTCCCCCAGCCAGTCAGCAGACGGCCCCTCCACCAGGTCCTCCTCACACCCCTCCCCCAGCCAGTCAGCAGACGGCCCCTCCACCAGGTCCTCCTCACACCCCTCCCCAGCCAGTCAGCAGACGGCCCCTCCACCAGGTCCTCCTCACCCCTCCCCCCAGCCAGTCAGCCCCTCCACCAGGTCCTCCTCACACCCCCTCCCCCAGCCAGTCAGCAGACGGCCCCTCCACCAGGTCCTCCTCACACCCCTCCCCCAGCCAGTCAGCAGACGGCCCCTCCACCAGGTCCTCCTCACACCCCTCCCCAGCCAGTCAGCAGACGGCCCCTCCACCAGGTCCTCCTCACACCCCTTCCCCAGCCAGTCAGCAGACGGCCCCTCCACCAGGTCCTCCTCACACCCCTCCCCCAGCCAGCAGCAGCAGGATGGGGACGATGAAGACCTGGACCAGGGAGACCCAGAGGACAAGGGCCAGAGCAGGCCAGACCGCTCCAGGGACAGAGCTCTAAACATGGCTTCCCCTGCTGAGGCTTGACTCCCTGGTGTGTGAGGGAGCTGTAGTCAGCCCTGTCCCTGTGATGAGCAACAACAGCAGGGCCTGAGACACACACAGAACCGCTGACTCCCTGGTGTGTGAGGGAGCTGTAGCCAGCCCTGTTCATGTGATGAGCAACGACAGCAGGGCCTGAGACACACACAGAACCGCTGACTCCCTGGTGTGTGAGGGAGCTGTAGTCAGCCCTGTTCCAGTGATGAGCAACGACAGCAGGGCCTGAGACACACACAGAACCGCTGACTCCCTGGTGTGTGAGGGAGCTGTAGCCAGCCCTGTTCCAGTGATGAGCAACGACAGCAGGGCCTGAGACACACACAGAACCGCTGACTCCCTGGTGTGTGAGGGAGCTGTAGTCAGCCCTGTCCCCGTGATGAGCAACGACAGCAGGGCCTGAGACACACACCTTTGCGCTGACTCCCTGGTGTGTGAGGGAGCTGTAGCCAGCCCTGTTCCAGTGATGAGCAACGACAGCAGGGCCTGAGACACACACAGAACCGCTGACTCCCTGGTGTGTGAGGGAGCTGTAGTCAGCCCTGTCCCTGTGATGAGCAACGACAGCAGGGCCTGAGACACACACAGAACCGCTGACTCCCTGGTGTGTGAGGGAGCTGTAGCCAGCCCTGTTCCAGTGATGAGCAACGACAGCAGGGCCTGAGACACACACAGAACCGCTGACTCCCTGGTGTGTGAGGGAGCTGTAGCCAGCCCTGTTCCAGTGATGAGCAACGACAGCAGGGCCTGAGACACACACAGAACCGCTGACTCCCTGGTGTGTGAGGGAGCTGTAGTCAGCCCTGTTCCAGTGATGAGCAACGACAGCAGGGCCTGAGACACACACAGAACCGCTGACTCCCTGGTGTGTGAGGGAGCTGTAGCCAGCCCTGTTCCAGTGATGAGCAACGACAGCAGGGCCTGAGACACACACAGAACCGCTGACTCCCTGGTGTGTGAGGGAGCTGTAGTCAGCCCTGTCCCTGTGATGAGCAACGACAGCAGGGCCTGAGACACACACAGAACCGCTGACTCCTTGGTGTGTGAGGGAGCTGTAGTCAGCCCTGTCCCTGTGATGAGCAACGACAGCAGGGCCTGAGACACACACAGAACCGCTGACTCCCTGGTGTGTGAGGGAGCTGTAGTCAGCCCTGTCCCTGTGATGAGCAACGACAGCAGGGCCTGAGACACACACAGAACCGCTGACTCCCTGGTGTGTGAGGGAGCTGTAGTCAGCCCTGTTCCAGTGATGAGCAACGACAGCAGGGCCTGAGACACACACAGAACCGCTGACTCCCTGGTGTGTGAGGGAGCTGTAGCCAGCCCTGTTCATGTGATGAGCAACGACAGCAGGGCCTGAGACACACACAGAACCGCTGACTCCCTGGTGTGTGAGGGAGCTGTAGCCAGCCCTGTTCATGTGATGAGCAACGACAGCAGGGCCTGAGACACACACAGAACCGCTGACTCCCTGGTGTGTGAGGGAGCTGTAGCCAGCCCTGTTCCAGTGATGAGCAATGACAGCAGGGCCTGAGACACACACAGAACCGCTGACTCCCTCCACATCCATTGGCTCCAACTGTCTGCATACATACTCACCCAGCACCAAGGGACGCTGTCTTCTAGGACTGACAACTCATCTGAGGATGTTTTCACTCTGTTCAAGTACATTTTCAATTAAGTTTATACAAGTCTGAAACATGGTCATGTGTTGTCAACCATTTTTACTCTCTAATAAATGTTGCCATACGGGCCAAACATCCTGTTGTGGTGCTGATGTCCTGTTTCCTTTCCTTGTTGCTTTTCTGAGCAAAACGCCTCATCACCAGCCATACAAAACACCTCATCACCAGCCATACAAAACACCTCATCACCAGCCATACAAAACACCTCATCACCAGCCATACAAAACACCTCATCGCCAGCCATACAAAACACCTCATCGCCAGCCATACAAAACACCTCATCGCCAGCCATACAAAACACCTCATCGCCAGCCATACAAAACACCTCATCGCCAGCCATACAAAACACCTCATCGCCAGCTATACAAAACACCTCATCGCCAGCTATACAAAACACCTCATCACCAGCTATACAAAACACCTCATCATCAGCTATACAAAACACCTCATCACCAGCTATACAAAACACCTCATCACCAGCCATACAAAACACCTCATCACCAGCCATACAAAACACCTCATCACCAGCCATACAAAACACATCACCAGCCATACAAAACACCTCATCACCAGCTATACAAAACACCTCATCACCAGCCATACAAAACGCCTCATCACCAGCCATACAAAACACCTCATCACCAGCTATACAAAACACCTCATCACCAGCTATACAAAACACCTCATCACCAGCTATACAAAACACCTCATCACCAGCTATACAAAACACCTCATCACCAGCTATACAAAACACCTCATCACCAGCTATACAAAACACCTCATCACCAGCTATACAAAACACCTCATCACCAGCCTTACAAAACGCCTCATCACCAGCCTTACAAAACACCTCATCACCAGCCATACAAAACACATCGCCAGCCGTAGAAAACACCTCATCATAAGGGCTATTTAAGGTTCCCTGGTCCCTTTGTCTTGGGTAAAGACGGGTCTATTTAATTAAGATTCCCCTCTGTGTTGGGTAAGGACTGGTCTATTTAATTAAGGTTCCCCTCTGTGTTGGGTAAAGACAGGTCTATTTAATTAAGGTTCCCTGGCCCCTCTGTTGGGTAAAGACATGTCTATTTAATTAAGGTTCCCTGGACCCTCTGTGTTGGGTAAAGACAGGTCTATTTAAGATTCCCCTCTGTGTTGGGTAAAGACATGTCTATTTAATTAAGGTTCCCTGGTCCCTTTGTGTTGGGTAAAGACAGGTCTATTTAATTAAGATTCCCCTCTGTGTTGGGTAAAGACAGGTCTATTTAATTAAGATTCCCCTCTGTGTTGGGTAAAGACAGGTCTATTTAATTAAGATTCCCCTCTGTGTTGGGTAAAGACAGGTCTATTTAATTAAGATTCCCCTCTGTGTTGGGTAAGGACTGGTCTATTTAATTAAGGTTCCCCTCTGTGTTGGGTAAAGACGGGTCTATTTAATTAAGATTCCCCTCTGTGTTGGGTAAGGACTGGTCTATTTAATTAAGGTTCCCCTCTGTGTTGGGTAAAGACAGGTCTATTTAATTAAGGTTCCCTGGCCCCTCTGTTGGGTAAAGACATGTCTATTTAATTAAGGTTCCCTGGACCCTCTGTGTTGGGTAAAGACAGGTCTATTTAAGATTCCCCTCTGTGTTGGGTAAAGACATGTCTATTTAATTAAGGTTCCCTGGACCCTCTGTGTTGGGTAAAGACAGGTCTATTTAATTAAGGTTCCCTGGACCCTCTGTGTTGGGTAAAGACAGGTCTATTTAATTAAGGTTCCCTGGACCCTCTGTGTTGGGTAAAGACGGGTCTATTTAATTAAGGTTCCCTGGCCCCTCTGTGTTGGGTAAAGACATGTCTATTTAATTAAGGTTCCCTGGACCCTCTGTGTTGGGTAAAGACAGGTCTATTTAAGATTCCCCTCTGTGTTGGGTAAAGACATGTCTATTTAATTAAGGTTCCCTGGACCCTCTGTGTTGGGTAAAGACAGGTCTATTTAATTAAGGTTCCCTAGACCTTCTGTGTTGGGTAAGGACTGGTCTATTTAATTAAGACTCCTCTCTGTGTTGGGTAAAGACAGGTCTATTTAATTAAGATTCCCCTCTGTGTTGGGTAAAGACAGGTATATTTAATTAAGGTTCCCCTCTGTGTTGGGTAAAGACAGGTCTATTTAATTAAGATTCCCCTCTGTGTTGGGTAAAGACAGGTCTATTTAATTAAGATTCCCCTCTGTGTTGGGTAAGGACTGGTCTATTTAATTAAGATTCCCCTCTGTGTTGGGTAAAGACAGGTCTATTTAATTAAGATTCCCCTCTGTGTTGGGTAAAGACTGGTCTATTTAATTAAGATTCCCCTCTGTGATTGGTAAAGACTGGTCTTTAATTAAGGTTCCCCTCTGTGTTTGGTAAAGACTGGTCTTTAATTAAGGTTCCCCTCTGTGTTTGGTAAAGACAGGTCTATTTAATTAAGATTCCCCTCTGTGTTTGGTAAAGACAGGTCTTTAATTAAGGTTCCCCTCTGTGTTTGGTAAAGACTGGTCTTTAATTAAGGTTCCCCTCTGTGTTTGGTAAAGACTGGTCTTTAATTAAGGTTCCCCTCTGTGTTTGGTAAAGACAGGTCTATTTAATTAAGATTCCCCTCTGTGTTTGGTAAAGACAGGTCTTTAATTAAGGTTCCCCTCTGTGTTGGGTAAAGACTGGTCTTTAATTAAGGCTCCCCTCTGTGTTGGGTAAAGACAGGTCTTTAATTAAGGTTCCCCTCTGTGTTGGGTAAAGACTGGTCTTTAATTAAGGTTCCCCTCTGTGTTGGGTAAAGACAGGTCTTTAATTAAGTTTCCCCTCTGTGTTGGGTAAAGACTGGTCTTTAATTAAGATTCCCCTCAGTGTTGGGTAAAGACAGGTCTATTTAATTAAGGTTCCCCTCTGTGTTGGGTAAAGACTGGTCTTTAATTAAGGTTCCCCTCAGTGTTGCGTAAAGACTGGTCTTTAATTAAGGCTCCCCTCTGTGTTGGGTAAAGACAGGTCTTTAATTAAGGTTCCCCTCTGTGTTGGGTAAAGACTGGTCTTTAATTAAGGTTCCCCTCTGTGTTGGGTAAAGACAGGTCTTTAATTAAGGTTCCCCTCTGTGTTGGGTAAAGACAGGTCTATTTAATTAAGGTTCCCCTCTGTGTTGTGTAAAGACTGGTCTTTAATTAAGGTTCCCCTCTGTGTTGGGTAAAGACTGGTCTTTAATTAAGGTTCCCCTCTGTGTTGGGTAAAGACTGGTCTTTAATTAAGGTTCCCCTCTGTGTTGGGTAAAGACTGGTCTTTAATTAAGGTTCCCTCTGTGTTGGGTAAAGACTGGTCTTTAATTAAGGTTCCCCTCTGTGTTGGGTAAAGACTGGTCTTTAATTAAGGTTCCCCTCTGTGTTGGGTAAAGACTGGTCTTTAATTAAGGTTCCCCTCTGTGTTGGGTAAAGACTGGTCTTTAATTAAGGTTCCCTTACAATGTAAACGTACTTACCTGGAGCCTTGTGGACAGTTGACTGAGCAGCATGATACGATCTTCACCCAGATCAATAAACATTTCACTGTTCAACTGTCAGGTTTGGTAATGCACTTTAATTCATTTAAAACATACAATGGAATAGAGCACTTGAAAATACTTGTTTTTCCACAAGATACCAACTGCCAAAAATATTACAAAAATATATTTAGGTTAAAATACAATACCAGGCTGTACAATGGCATTGTTCTCAGTGCCAGATGTCATTATACAGTTCAGTGTAAAAACTATGGCCTGAGAATCGATTTGTGTGGAATCTATTCTACATCTCCCCAATGTGTTCAATCAAATACAGAAAATGAGAAATGTTTGGTAAAAACTGTAGCTGCTTGTTCCAGGTGTTGTTTCTATGGTAACTGTCCTGTCCTGTTGAGACTAGAGCTGCTGTTTGTTCCAGGTGTTGTTTCCATGGTAACTGTCCTGTTGAGTAAAGACCAGAGCTGATGTTTGTTCCAGGTGTTGTTTCCATGGTAACTGTCCTGTTGAGTTAAGACCAGAGCTGCTGTTTGTTCCAGGTGTTGTTTCCATGGTAACTGTCCTGTTTAGTTAAGACCAGAGCTGCTGCTGCTTGCTCCAGATGTTTCTATGGTAACGGTCCTGTTGAGAGCTGTTCCTGAATCAGTGTGTATATTCATGTATATAATATTACATGCATCTGTCTCATCTCACAACTTCAATCATCTGTTCATTTTTCAAATAAGACTAAAGATGTACCTAAGTAGAGTCTGGTAACCATGGTGATAACACCCAGGATGTATAGTAAGATGGTCCGTCCAGAGGGTCTGTCTGCAAGTCCATGAAAAGCACCACAATCTGATCCTGAGTCAGTGCTAAAAGTTTGATGCTGATGTTGACCTGCTACTTTGCCTCCTGCACGTCCTTACTCTTCAAACGCCCCGCTCCTCCACAATAACCTGACCCAGAATCAGAAGTTTTATGGTGTTCTATGCTGATGTACCGCAGACCAAAGCAGCTGTTCCCAGACCTGTTGTTCCTCCCTGCTCCACCACCAACTCATCCATGTTGATGTATCACAGGGCTGAGCAGCTGTTCCCAGACCTGTTCCTTCTCCTACTTCTCCACCTCATCTATGCTGACGTAGCACAAGCCTGGGCGGCTGCTCCCAGACCCCCGCCTCCTGCTCCTCCACCACCACCACCTCATCTATGCTGACGTAGCACAAGCCTGAGTGGCTGCTCCCAGACCCCCGCCTCCTGCTCCTCCACCACCACCACCTCATCTATGCTGATGTAGCACAAGCCTGAGTGGCTGCTCCCAGACCCCCACCTCCTGCTCCACAGGCAGCAAGGTCCAGCAAGGCCAGCTCCCTGACCTCCTCCAGGAGAGAGTAGAGGTTGGGACATTTACTCTGTCTGAACTCTCTCTCCTCCTCGGACAGTTTAGAGGCCTGGCCCCTCTTCTCCTCCGCCTGCTGAGAGGCCTCCTCTGCCTGCCGAACCACCTCCTGGACCAGCTGGGACCGGCCCCTCGCCCCCTGGGGCTGGGAGGTCTGGACCTGAGTCTCGGGGGCCTGGTGGGGCCTGTTGCTGACCACTTCCAGACGGATTGTGTCTGAGTGACAACGTGATGGTTGTACTGAGATACGCACCTGAGGGGAAGAGGGGGGACGGGGGGGGGGGTAGAACTAGCATTAGTTCAACCGTTAAGATCTGAAGCCTGAGGAGCAGCTGGTTAGACGAATCAGAGGTGTTAGAGTAGGGCGGGAACAAAATCCTGCAGGAAGATCGCTCTCCAGGAGGAACGTGGGCCCCCTCGGGGCCTGCATTCACAAAGAGTCTAAAGTAATTGTAAAGTAATTGTGTAGAACTCACGGTGATGTGTTGGAACAGGTTGAAGGTTGAGGTGCCAGCAGCAGTAGTGGTAGTGATGTGGTCCAGGTATCTCTGTAGAGAACCAGTCTGCCAGTCACATCCTCCATCTTGTCTCTCACTCACCACCTGGCCCTCTGTTCTTCAGGTACACTGCCCCCTTCAGGCCATACCTGGGAACACACACAGTTGTCAGTGTGTTTACGGTACTCTTTTAAATCAACCTATTAATGGATATTTGTTTGATTAATATCTCAACATAAATCCCTGTAGTGATTTCTACTGTATGTTTTTGCTCAGTTCAATGCTAGCCTGGTCTCAGATCTATTTGTGCTGTCTTGTCAACTCCTATGATTTACTGGTTGGCAATGACCATATGAGTTGGTAAGACAGCACCAACTGATCTGGGACCAGTTCTACTGTTATGACCTTACTGTGATGACCTCTACTGTGATGACCTTACTGTGGTATGGAGACCAGCTCTACTGTGATGACCTTACTGTGGTATGAAGACCAGCTCTACTGTGATGACCTTACTGTGGTATGAAGACCAGCTCTACTGTGATGACCTTACTGTGATGACCTTACTGTGATGACCTTACTGTGGTATGAAGACCAGCTCTACTGTGATGACCTTACTGTGGTATGGAGACCAGCTCTACTGTGATGACCTTACTGTGGTATGGAGACCAGCTCTACTGTGATGACCTTACTGTGATGACCTTACTGTGGTATGAAGACCAGCTCTACTGTGATGACCTTACTGTGGTATGAAGACCAGCTCTACTGTGATGACCTTACTGTGGTATGGAGACCAGCTCTACTGTGATGACCTTACTGTGGTATGGAGACCAGCTCTACTGTGATGACCTTACTGTGGTATGAAGACCAGCTCTACTGTGATGACCTTACTGTGGTATGAAGACCAGCTCTACTGTGATGACCTTACTGTGATGACCTTACTGTGATGACCTTACTGTGGTATGAAGACCAGCTCTACTGTGATGACCTTACTGTGATGACCTTACTGTGATGACCTTACTGTGGTATGAAGACCAGCTCTACTGTGATGACCTTACTGTGGTATGGAGACCAGCTCTACTGTGATGACCTTACTGTGGTATGAAGACCAGCTCTACTGTGATGACCTTACTGAGGTATGAAGACCAGCTCTACTGTGATGACCTTACTGTGATGACCTTACTGAGGTATGAAGACCAGCTCTACTGTGATGACCTTACTGAGGTATGGAGACCAGCTCTACTGTGATGACCTTACTGTGGTATGGAGACCAGCTCTACTGTGATGACCTTACTGAGGTATGAAGACCAGCTCTACTGTGATGACCTTACTGAGGTATGAAGACCAGCTCTAATGTGATGACCTTACTGTGATGACCTTACTGAGGTATGAAGACCAGCTCTACTGTGATGACCTTACTGAGGTATGAAGACCAGCTCTACTGTGATGACCTTACTGTGATGACCTTACTGAGGTATGAAGACCAGCTCTACTGTGATGACCTTACTGTTGTATGAAGACCAGCTCTACTGTGATGACCTTACTGTGGTATGGAGACCAGCTCTACTGTGATGACCTTACTGTGGTATGGAGACCAGCTCTACTGTGATGACCTTACTGTGGTATGAAGACCAGCTCTACTGTGATGACCTTACTGTGGTATGAAGACCAGCTCTACTGTGATGACCTTACTGTGATGACTTTACTGTGATGACCTTACTGTGGTATGAAGACCAGCTCTACTGTGATGACCTTACTGTGATGACCTTACTGTGATGACCTTACTGTGGTATGAAGACCAGCTCTACTGTGATGACCTTACTGTGGTATGGAGACCAGCTCTACTGTGATGACCTTACTGTGGTATGAAGACCAGCTCTACTGTGATGACCTTACTGAGGTATGAAGACCAGCTCTACTGTGATGACCTTACTGTGATGACCTTACTGAGGTATGAAGACCAGCTCTACTGTGATGACCTTACTGAGGTATGAAGACCAGCTCTACTGTGATGACTTTACTGAGGTATGGAGACCAGCTCTACTGTGATGACCTTACTGTGGTATGGAGACCAGCTCTACTGTGATGACCTTACTGAGGTATGAAGACCAGCTCTACTGTGATGACCTTACTGAGGTATGAAGACCAGCTCTAATGTGATGACCTTACTGTGATGACCTTACTGAGGTATGAAGACCAGCTCTACTGTGATGACCTTACTGAGGTATGAAGACCAGCTCTACTGTGATGACCTTACTATGGTATGAAGACCAGCTCTACTGTGATGACCTTACTGTGGTATGGAGACCAGCTCTACTGTGATGACCTTACTGTGATGACCTTACTGTGGTATGAAGACCAGCTCTACTGTGATGACCTTACTGTGGTATGAAGACCAGCTCTACTGTGATGACCTTACTGTGGTATGAAGACCAGCTCTACTGTGATGACCTTACTGTGGTATGAAGACCAGCTCTACTGTGATGACCTTACTGTGATGACCTTACTGTGGCATGAAGACCAGCTCTACTGTGATGACCTTACTGTGATGACCTTACTGTGGTATGAAGACCAGCTCTACTGTGATGACCTTACTGTGGTATGAAGACCAGCTCTACTGTGATGACCTTACTGTGGTATGGAGACCAGCTCTACTGTGATGACCTTACTGTGATGACCTTACTGTGGCATGAAGACCAGCTCTACTGTGATGACCTTACTGTGATGACCTTACTGTGGTATGAAGACCAGCTCTACTGTGATGACCTCACTGTGATGACCTTACTGTGGCATGAAGACCAGCTCTACTGTGATGACCTTACTGTGATGACCTTACTGTGGTATGAAGACCAGCTCTACTGTGATGACCTTACTGTGGTATGAAGACCAGCTCTACTGTGATGACCTTACTGTGGTATGAAGACCAGCTCTACTGTGATGACCTTACTGTGGTATGGAGACCAGCTCTACTGTGATGACCTTACTGTGGTATGAAGACCAGCTCTACTGTGATGACCTTACTGTGGTATGAAGACCAGCTCTACTGTGATGACCTTACTGTGGTATGAAGACCAGCTCTACTGTGATGACCTTACTGTGGTATGAAGACCAGCTCTACTGTGATGACCTTACTGTGGTATGGAGACCAGCTCTACTGTGATGACCTTACTGTGATGACCTTACTGTGATGACCTTACTGTGATGACCTTACTGTGGTATGAAGACCAGCTCTACTGTGATGACCTTACTGTGGTATGGAGACCAGCTCTACTGTGATGACCTTACTGTGGTATGAAGACCAGCTCTACTGTGATGACCTTACTGAGGTATGAAGACCAGCTCTACTGTGATGACCTTACTGTGATGACCTTACTGAGGTATGAAGACCAGCTCTACTGTGATGACCTTACTGAGGTATGAAGACCAGCTCTACTGTGATGACTTTACTGAGGTATGGAGACCAGCTCTACTGTGATGACCTTACTGTGGTATGGAGACCAGCTCTACTGTGATGACCTTACTGAGGTATGAAGACCAGCTCTACTGTGATGACCTTACTGAGGTATGAAGACCAGCTCTAATGTGATGACTTTACTGTGGTATGAAGACCAGCTCTACTGTGATGACCTTACTGAGGTATGAAGACCAGCTCTACTGTGATGACCTTACTGTGATGACCTTACTGAGGTATGAAGACCAGCTCTACTGTGATGACCTTACTGAGGTATGAAGACCAGCTCTACTGTGATGACTTTACTGAGGTATGGAGACCAGCTCTACTGTGATGACCTTACTGTGGTATGGAGACCAGCTCTACTGTGATGACCTTACTGTGGTATGAAGACCAGCTCTACTGTGATGACCTTACTGTGATGACCTTACTGTGGTATGGAGACCAGCTCTACTGTGATGACCTTACTGTGGTATGGAGACCAGCTCTACTGTGATGACCTTACTGTGATGACCTTACTGTGGTATGAAGACCAGCTCTACTGTGATGACCTTACTGTGGTATGAAGACCAGCTCTACTGTGATGACCTTACTGTGGTATGGAGACCAGCTCTACTGTGATGACCTTACTGTGGTATGGAGACCAGCTCTACTGTGATGACCTTACTGTGGTATGAAGACCAGCTCTACTGTGATGACCTTACTGTGGTATGAAGACCAGCTCTACTGTGATGACCTTACTGTGATGACCTTACTGTGATGACCTTACTGTGGTATGAAGACCAGCTCTACTGTGATGACCTTACTGTGATGACCTTACTGTGATGACCTTACTGTGGTATGAAGACCAGCTCTACTGTGATGACCTTACTGTGGTATGGAGACCAGCTCTACTGTGATGACCTTACTGTGGTATGAAGACCAGCTCTACTGTGATGACCTTACTGAGGTATGAAGACCAGCTCTACTGTGATGACCTTACTGTGATGACCTTACTGAGGTATGAAGACCAGCTCTACTGTGATGACCTTACTGAGGTATGAAGACCAGCTCTACTGTGATGACCTTACTGAGGTATGGAGACCAGCTCTACTGTGATGACCTTACTGTGGTATGGAGACCAGCTCTACTGTGATGACCTTACTGAGGTATGAAGACCAGCTCTACTGTGATGACCTTACTGAGGTATGAAGACCAGCTCTAATGTGATGACCTTACTGTGATGACCTTACTGAGGTATGAAGACCAGCTCTACTGTGATGACCTTACTGAGGTATGAAGACCAGCTCTACTGTGATGACCTTACTGTGATGACCTTACTGAGGTATGAAGACCAGCTCTACTGTGATGACCTTACTGTTGTATGAAGACCAGCTCTACTGTGATGACCTTACTGTGGTATGGAGACCAGCTCTACTGTGATGACCTTACTGTGGTATGGAGACCAGCTCTACTGTGATGACCTTACTGTGGTATGAAGACCAGCTCTACTGTGATGACCTTACTGTGGTATGAAGACCAGCTCTACTGTGATGACCTTACTGTGATGACTTTACTGTGATGACCTTACTGTGGTATGAAGACCAGCTCTACTGTGATGACCTTACTGTGATGACCTTACTGTGATGACCTTACTGTGGTATGAAGACCAGCTCTACTGTGATGACCTTACTGTGGTATGAAGACCAGCTCTACTGTGATGACCTTACTGTGGTATGGAGACCAGCTCTACTGTGATGACCTTACTGTGGTATGAAGACCAGCTCTACTGTGATGACCTTACTGAGGTATGAAGACCAGCTCTACTGTGATGACCTTACTGTGATGACCTTACTGAGGTATGAAGACCAGCTCTACTGTGATGACCTTACTGAGGTATGAAGACCAGCTCTACTGTGATGACTTTACTGAGGTATGGAGACCAGCTCTACTGTGATGACCTTACTGTGGTATGGAGACCAGCTCTACTGTGATGACCTTACTGAGGTATGAAGACCAGCTCTACTGTGATGACCTTACTGAGGTATGAAGACCAGCTCTAATGTGATGACCTTACTGTGATGACCTTACTGAGGTATGAAGACCAGCTCTACTGTGATGACCTTACTGAGGTATGAAGACCAGCTCTACTGTGATGACCTTACTATGGTATGAAGACCAGCTCTACTGTGATGACCTTACTGTGGTATGGAGACTAGCTCTACTGTGATGACCTTACTGTGATGACCTTACTGTGGTATGAAGACCAGCTCTACTGTGATGACCTTACTGTGGTATGAAGACCAGCTCTACTGTGATGACCTTACTGTGGTATGAAGACCAGCTCTACTGTGATGACCTTACTGTGGTATGAAGACCATCTCTACTGTGATGACCTTACTGTGATGACCTTACTGTGGCATGAAGACCAGCTCTACTGTGATGACCTTACTGTGATGACCTTACTGTGGTATGAAGACCAGCTCTACTGTGATGACCTTACTGTGGTATGAAGACCAGCTCTACTGTGATGACCTTACTGTGGTATGGAGACCAGCTCTACTGTGATGACCTTACTGTGATGACCTTACTGTGGCATGAAGACCAGCTCTACTGTGATGACCTTACTGTGATGACCTTACTGTGGTATGAAGACCAGCTCTACTGTGATGACCTCACTGTGATGACCTTACTGTGGCATGAAGACCAGCTCTACTGTGATGACCTTACTGTGATGACCTTACTGTGGTATGAAGACCAGCTCTACTGTGATGACCTTACTGTGGTATGAAGACCAGCTCTACTGTGATGACCTTACTGTGGTATGAAGACCAGCTCTACTGTGATGACCTTACTGTGGTATGGAGACCAGCTCTACTGTGATGACCTTACTGTGGTATGAAGACCAGCTCTTCTGTGATGACCTTACTGTGGTATGAAGACCAGCTCTACTGTGATGACCTTACTGTGGTATGAAGACCAGCTCTACTGTGATGACCTTACTGTGGTATGAAGACCAGCTCTACTGTGATGACCTTACTGTGGTATGGAGACCAGCTCTACTGTGATGACCTTACTGTGATGACCTTACTGTGGTATGAAGACCAGCTCTACTGTGATGACCTTACTGTGGTATGAAGACCAGCTCTACTGTGATGACCTTACTGTGGTATGAAGACCAGCTCTACTGTGATGACCTTACTGTGGTATGAAGACCAGCTCTACTGTGATGACCTTACTGAGGTATGGAGACCAGGTCTACTGTGATGACCTTACTGTGGTATGAAGACCAGCTCTACTGTGATGACCTTACTGTGGTATGGAGACCAGCTCTACTGTGATGACCTTACTGTGATGACCTTACTGTGGTATGAAGACCAGCTCTACTGTGATGACCTTACTGTGGTATGAAGACCAGCTCTACTGTGATGACCTTACTGTGGTATGAAGACCAGCTCTACTGTGATGACCTTACTGTGGTATGAAGACCAGCTCTACTGTGATGACCTTACTGTGGTATGAAGACCAGCTCTACTGTGATGACCTTACTGTGATGACCTTACTGTGGTATGGAGACCAGCTCTACTGTGATGACCTTACTGTGATGACCTTACTGTGGTATGAAGACCAGCTCTACTGTGATGACCATACTGTGGTATGAAGACCAGCTCTACTGTGATGACCTTACTGTGGTGTGATGACCAGCTCTACTGTGATGACCTTACTGAGGTATGGAGACCAGCTCTACTGTGATGACCTTACTGTGATGACCTTACTGTGGTATGAAGACCAGCTCTACTGTGATGACCTTACTGTGGTATGAAGACCAGCTCTACTGTGATGACCTTACTGTGGTATGAAGACCAGCTCTACTGTGATGACCTTACTGTGGTATGAAGACCAGCTCTACTGTGATGACCTTACTGTGATGACCTCTACTGTGATGTCCTTACTGTGGTATGGAGACCAGCTCTACTGTGATTTCCTTACTGTGATGACCTTACTGTGGTATGAAGACCAGCTCTACTGTGATGACCTTACTGTGGTATGAAGACCAGCTCTACTGTGATGACCTTACTGTGGTATGAAGACCAGCTCTACTGTGATGACCTTACTGTGGTATGAAGACCAGCTCTACTGTGATGACCTTACTGTGATGACCTTACTGTGGTATGAAGACCAGCTCTACTGTGATGACCTTACTGTGGTATGAAGACCAGCTCTACTGTGATGACCTTACTGTGGTATGGAGACCAGCTCTACTGTGATGACCTTACTGTGGTATGGAGACCAGCTCTACTGTGATGACCTTACTGTGATATGAAGACCAGCTCTACTGTGATGACCTTACTGTGGTATGAAGACCAGCTCTACTGTGATGACCTTACTGTGGTATGAAGACCAGCTCTACTGTGATGACCTTACTGTGGTATGAAGACCAGCTCTACTGTGATGACCTTACTGTGATGACCTTACTGTGGTATGAAGACCAGCTCTACTGTGATGACCTTACTGTGGTATGAAGACCAGCTCTACTGTGATGACCTTACTGTGGTATGGAGACCAGCTCTACTGTGATGACCTTACTGTGATGACCTTACTGTGGTATGGAGACCAGCTCTACTGTGATGACCTTACTGTGATGACCTTACTGTGGTATGAAGACCAGCTCTACTGTGATGACCTTACTGTGGTATGAAGACCAGCTCTACTGTGATGACCTTACTGTGGTATGGAGACCAGCTCTACTGTGATGACCTTACTGTGGTATGAAGACCAGCTCTACTGTGATGACCTTACTGTGGTATGAAGACCAGCTCTACTGTGTTGACCTTACTGTGATGACCTTACTGTGGTATGAAGACCAGCTCTACTGTGATGACCTTACTGTGATGACCTTACTGTGGTATGAAGACCAGCTCTACTGTGATGACCTTACTGTGGTATGAAGACCAGCTCTACTGTGATGACCTTACTGTGGTATGAAGACCAGCTCTACTGTGATGACCTTACTGTGATGACCTTACTGTGGTATGAAGACCAGCTCTACTGTGATGACCTTACTGTGGTATGAAGACCAGCTCTACTGTGATGACCTTACTGTGGTATGAAGACCAGCTCTACTGTGATGACCTTACTGTGATGACCTTACTGTGGTATGAAGACCAGCTCTACTGTGATGACCTTACTGTGGTATGAAGACCAGCTCTACTGTGATGACCTTACTGTGATGACCTTACTGTGGTATGAAGACCAGCTCTACTGTGATGACCTTACTGTGGTATGAAGACCAGCTCTACTGTGATGACCTTACTGTGGTATGAAGACCAGCTCTACTGTGATGACCTTACTGTGGTATGGAGACCAGCTCTACTGTGATGACCTTACTGAGGTATGAAGACCAGCTCTACTGTGATGACCTTACTGAGGTATGGAGACCAGCTCTACTGTGATGACCTTACTGTGGTATGAAGACCAGCTCTACTGTGATGACCTTACTGTGGTATGAAGACCAGCTCTACTGTGATGACCTTACTGTGGTATGAAGACCAGCATGCCGTTGGCTCTGATGGTGTAGATGACCGCGTCGGCCACACAGCGCTCGTCTGTCTCTGGGTCTTTGTCTCTGAAGTAGAGGCACTGGAATAGCTCTGTGGACACCTTCTGGGCATGCTGTGCTGCCTATGGGGTCAGAGGGTAGAGGTTGGAGTGCAGGGGTCAATGTCAGCAGATAAGCATCCCCACAGGGTATTTTCTACAGTAAAAGACTCCACACACTGTGCTCTATGCTCCCATGTCATTTATTGAAACAACGTTGACCCTTAGGTCTTCATCACCCCCAAGTCGTCCGTTTGGAGATGAATGATATCTTCTCTTATCTCATTGGATCTTTATTTCGTTTTTAATGCTATTGTGGATGTTTGGTATTGCTACGATACTGACCCTGTTCTTGTTGTTGATTTGCTGAGCCACCTCCTCCAACTCTTTGTTACTAGCTAAGGCCTTGGCTGGCCCCGCCCCTTTCTCCATGGCGATGGCTGCGGTGAGCAGGCGGTGGACGATCATGTCGGCATAGCGACGGATGGGAGAGGTGAAGTGGGTGTATCGGTCCAGAGCCAGACCTGAAGAAAGAGACAACAAATCATCTCTGTCCAGATATAACCTGGGCCCTGAGAGTAAACCTGTCCAGATATAACCTGGGCCCCTGGGCCCTGAGAATAGATCTGTCCAGATATAACCTGGGCCCTGAGAGTAGATCTCTCCAGATATAACCTGGGCCCTGAGAGTAGATCTGTCCAGATATAACCTGGGCCCCTGGGCCCTGAGAGTAGATCTGTCCAGATATAACCTGGGCCCTGAGAGTAGATCTGTCCAGATATAACCTGGGCCCTGAGAGTAAACCTGTCCAGATATAACCTGGGCCCCTGGGCCCTGAGAATAGATCTGTCCAGATATAACCTGGGCCCTGAGAGTAGATCTGTCCAGATATAACCTGGGCCTTGAGAGTAGATCTGTCCAGATATAACCTGGGCCCTGAGAGTAGATCTGTCCAGATATAACCTGGGCCCTGAGAGTAGATCTGTCCAGATATAACCTGGGCCCTGAGAGTAGATCTGTCCAGATATAACCTGGGCTCTGAGAGTAGATCTGTCCAGATATAACCTGGGCCCTGAGATTAGATCTGTCCAGATATAACCTGGGCCCTGAGAATAGATCTGTCCAGATATAACCTGGGCCCTGAGAATAGATCTGTCCATAGTGATAGTACTGGCCTTAGGACATTAGTTACCACAGTGATAGCCGTGGTCCTGAGGACATTAGTTACCATAGTGATAGCCGTGGTCCTGAGGACATTAGTTACCATAGTGATAGTACTGTTCGACAGGGCAGGCTCCGGTAGAGAAGTAGAGGGCATTAGACATGGCCATGGTAGCCATCACCCTCAGCAGCCGGTTCACCAGCGGGTCCCGGGGGTCCACGGCCCGGTCCAGGGAGTCAGCCAGGGCCTTGTTTGACCTGGGACAGGGAGTCAAGGTTATGGGTTGAACTTCACTGCTATTTGTCATTTGATCGAGCCTGTACGTTTGAATTAGTTGTTCTTTTGCTTGACTGGTGTGCAGACATGGGATCAAACACATTTGTCAAATACTTGGGAGTTTTCACTTTTGGGAGTATTCCATTCGTTCCATGGCACAAGGTTAAACTACATGAAGTGCAAGTCAATCATTTGACATATTTAATATGAGACATGTCTGGAATGTTCCACGTCTCTGTTCAAAGATGATAATAATTCCATGCATATCGATGCATATCGATACATATCCATATCGATACATATCCATACATATCCATATCCATGCATATCCATATCGATAGTTCAATGGCTTATAACACAGTTAATAGAAGTGTTATTAACACAGCTTATAACCTGTACCTGGTGTCTATGTATAGTTAAATGGCTGGTTAGTTAGTGACACCATAGTAACAGTATACCTGGTGTCTATGTATCGTTAAATGGCTGGTTAGTTAGTGACACCATACCAACAGTCTACCTGGTGTCTATGTATCGTTAAATGGCTGGTTAGTTAGTGACACCATACCAACAGTCTACCTGGTGTCTATGTATAGTTAAATGGCTGGTTAGGTAGTGACACCATAGTAACAGTATACCTGGTGTCTATGTATAGTTAAATGTCTGGTTACTTAGTGACACCATAGTAACAGTCTACCTGGTGTCTATGTATAGTTAAATGTCTGGTTACTTAGTGACACCATAGTAACAGTCTACCTGGTGTCTATGTATAGTTAAATGGCTGGTTAGTTAGTGACACCATAGTAACAGTATACCTGGTGTCTATGGTGAAGCCGCGTGCCCGGGCACTGTCCTGCAGCTGGTTGAAGAATTCCTGGCGTGGGGGCGGGTGGTGGCGCAGCAAGGCCTGCTGGGGGAAACTCTCCTGGATCTTCCGGGCTACCCAGTGATTGGCATAGATCATGCACTCTGCCACCTGGAAACACACCATTCTCCATCTTGTTAGCTAGGATGTGCATTGGCTAGCTCCTTGATAGGAATGACAAGCAGGATTCGTTGGCGAACATGCTATGGTTTCTACTTCTTCAAATAGTCAGTTACAACAGTCAAACATTACAACAACAAACATTACAACATCAAACATTACAACATCAAACCTTACAACAATAAACATGACAACAGTCAAACATTACAACAGTCAAACATGACAACAGTCAAACATTACAACAGTCAAACATGACAACAAACATTACAACAGTCAAACATTACAAAAACAAACATTACAACAGTCAAACATGACAACAACAAACATGACAACAGTCAAACATGACAACAGTCAAACATGACAACAGTCAGACATTACAAAAACAAACATTACAACAGTCAAACATGACAACAACAAACATGACAACAGTCAAACATGAAAACAGTCAGACATGACAACAGTCAAACATTACAACAGTCAAACATTACAACAGTCAAACGTGACAACATTCAAACATTACAACAGTCAAACATGACAACAGTCAGACATGACAACAGTCAAACATTACAACAGTCAAACGTGACAACAGTCAAACATGACAACAGTCAAACATTACAACAGTCAAACATTATAACAGTCAAACATTACAACAACAAACATTACAAAAACAAACATGACAACAACAAACATTACAACAGTCAAACATGACAACAGTCAAACATTACAACAACAAACATTACAAAAACAAACATTACAACAGTCAAACGTGACAACATTCAAACAATTGTATGTTGTTTTTTCAACGTAACCTTTTTTTTGTCACACAAGAAAACAGTGAACAGAAATATGAATTCAAACGTCTGTTGCTACAAGGTTTTGTTCCCCACCGTCTCATGGACCTCCAGTGGCTGTCTGGGCACCAGGGCTGTGATGTTCCTGTCCTCATCCAGCTGCGCCCTCACCTCTACCCCCTCCAGCTCCAACGCTCCTCCCTTGTCCCTCTGGGCACGCAGCTGTCTGGTGGACAGAAGTATGGTGCATTTATGGAAGTGTTATCTAATCATTGTTAAAGAACGATGAACAGAAACCCTCTAGTACCCAACAGGCCACGTGGGTGAGACAGTGATTAACAGAAACTCTCTAGTAACCACCAGGCCACGTGGGTGAGACAGTGATTAACAGAAACTCTCTAGTAACCACCAGGCCACGTGGGTGAGACAGTGATTAACAGAAACTCTCTAGTAACCACCAGGCCACGTGGGTGAGACAGTGATTAACAGAAACTCTCTAGTAACCACCAGGCCACGTGGGTGAGACAGTGATTAACAGAAACTCTCTAGTAACCACCAGGCCACGTGGGTGAGACAGTGATTAACAGAAACCCTCTGGTACCCAACAGACCACGTGGGTGAGACAGTGATTAATAGAAACCCTCTGTACCTACCTGGCCACGTGGGTGAGGGTCTCCAGGGCCTGGGTGAGCTGGGCCAGCTTGGCATCCCTCTCCCCAGGTGGTAGCCGGGCTATAGAAGAAGAAGATAACTTTATTGACAACACAATGAAGAAATCACTTTGGCTTCACAATAAGATGAATTAAACCAGCACATAAAAACAGATCTGTTCTATTCCCTCTATAGTGCACTACTTTAGACAGCCTGGAGAAGGGTAGTGCACTACTTCAGACAGCCTGGAGAAGGGTAGTGCACTACTGGAGAAGGGTAGTGCACTACTGGAGAAGGGTAGTGCACTACTGGAGAAGGGTAGTGCACTACTTTAGACAGTCTGGAGAAGGGTAGTGCACTACTTCAGACAGCCTGGAGAAGGGTAGTGCACTACTGGAGAAGGGTAGTGCACTACTGGAGAAGGGTAGTGCACTACTGGAGAAGGGTAGTGCACTACTTTAGACAGTCTGGAGAAGGGTAGTGCACTACTTTAGACAGCCTGGAGAAGGGTAGTGCACTACTTTAGACAGCCTGGAGAAGGGTAGTGCACTACTTTAGACAGCCTAGAGAAGGGTAGTGCACTACTTTAGACAGCCTGGAGAAGGGTAGTGCACTACTTTAGACAGCCTGGAGAAGGGTAGTGCACTACTTTAGACAGCCTGGAGAAGGGTAGTGCACTACTTTAGACAGCCTGGAGAAGGGTAGTGCACTACTGGAGAAGGGTAGTGCACTACTTTAGACAGCCTGGAGAAGAGTAGTGCACTACTTTAGACAGCCTGGAGAAGGGTAGTGCACTACTTTAGACAGCCTGGAGAAGGGTAGTGCACTACTTTAGACAGCCTGGAGAAGAGTAGTGCACTACTTTAGACAGCCTAGAGAAGGGTAGTGCACTACTTTAGACAGCCTGGAGAAGGGTAGTGCACTACTTTAGACAGCCTGGAGAAGAGTAGTGCACTACTTTAGACAGCCTAGAGAAGGGTAGTGCACTACTTTAGACAGCCTGGAGAAGGGTAGTGCACTACTTTAGACAGCCTGGAGAAGAGTAGTGCACTACTTTAGACAGCCTAGAGAAGGGTAGTGCACTACTTTAGACAGCCTGGAGAAGAGTAGTGCACTACTTTAGACAGCCTGGAGAAGGGTAGTGCACTACTTTAGACAGCCTGGAGAAGGGTAGTGCACTACTTTAGATAGCCTGGAGAAGGGTAGTGCACTACTTTAGACAGCCTGGAGAAGGGTAGTGCACTACTTTAGACAGCCTGGAGAAGGGTAGTGCACTACTTTAGACAGCCTGGAGAAGGGTAGTGCACTACTTCAGACAGTCTGGAGAAGGGTAGTGCACTACTTTAGACAGCCTGGAGAAGGGTAGTGCACTACTTTAGACAGCCTGGAGAAGGGTAGTGCACTACTTTAGACAGCCTGGAGAAGGGTAGTGCACTACTTTAGACAGCCTGGAGAAGGGTAGTGCACTACTTTAGACAGCCTAGAGAAGGGTAGTGCACTACTTTAGACAGCCTAGAGAAGGGTAGTGCACTACTTTAGACAGCCTGGAGAAGGGTAGTGCACTACTTTAGACAGCCTGGAGAAGGGTAGTGCACTACTTTAGACAGTCTGGAGAAGGGTAGTGCACTACTTTAGACAGCCTAGAGAAGGGTAGTGCACTACTTTAGACAGCCTAGAGAAGGGTAGTGCACTACTTTAGACAGCCTGGAGAAGGGTAGTGCACTACTTTAGATAGCCTGGAGAAGGGTAGTGCACTACTTTAGACAGCCTGGAGAAGGGTAGTGCACTACTTTAGACAGCCTGGAGAAGGGTAGTGCACTACTTTAGACAGCCTGGAGAAGGGTAGTGCACTACTTTAGACAGCCTAGAGAAGGGTAGTGCACTACTTTAGACAGTCTGGAGAAGGGTAGTGCACTACTTTAGACAGCCTAGAGAAGGGTAGTGCACTACTTTAGACAGCCTAGAGAAGGGTAGTGCACTACTTTAGACAGCCTGGAGAAGGGTAGTGCACTACTTTAGATAGCCTGGAGAAGGGTAGTGCACTACTTTAGACAGCCTGGAGAAGGGTAGTGCACTACTTTAGACAGTCTGGAGAAGGGTAGTGCACTACTTTAGACAGTCTGGAGAAGGGTAGTGCACTACTTTAGACAGCCTGGAGAAGGGTAGTGCACTACTTTAGACAGCCTGGAGAAGGGTAGTGCACTACTTTAGACAGCCTGGAGAAGGGTAGTCCACCTCTGTCTCCTCTCCAGCAGTATTAAAACATGATGGGACCTCTGTCTCCTCTCCAGCTGTATTAAAACATGATGGGACCTAGTTCTGGGACCTCTGTCTCCTCTCCATTCAGCAGAATTAAAACATGATGGGACCTCTGTCTCCTCTCCAACAGTATTAAAACATGATGGGCCCTAGTTCTGGGACCTCTGTCTCCTCTCCAGCAGTATTAAAACATGATGGGACCTCTGTCTCCTCTCCAACAGTATTAAAACATGATGGGAGCTCTGCCTCCTCTCCAACAGTATTAAAACATGATGGGACCCAGTTCTGGGACCTCTGTCTCCTCTCCATTCAGCAGTATTATAACATGATGGGACCTAGTTCTGGGACCTCTGTCTCCTCTCCAGCAGTAGTATAACATGATGGTACCTCTGTCTCCTCTCCAACAGTATTATAACATGATGGTACCTAGTTCTGGGACCTCTGTCTCCTCTCCAGCAGTATTATAACATGATGGGACCTCTGTCTCCTCTCCAACAGTATTATAACATGATGGTACCTAGTTCTGGGACCTCTGTCTCCTCTCCATTCAGCAGTATTAAAACATGATGGGACCTAGTTCTGGGACCTCTGTCTCCTCTCCAACAGTATTAAAACATGATGGGACCTAGTTCTGGGACCTCTGTCTCCTCTCCATTCAGCAGTATTAAAACATGATGGGAGCTCTGCCTCCTCTCCAACAGTATTAAAACATGATGGGACCTAGTTCTGGGACCTCTGTCTCCTCTCCAACAGTATTAAAACATGATGGGACCTAGTTCTGGGACCTCTGTCTCCTCTCCAACAGTATTAAAACATGATGGGACCTAGTTCTGGGACCTCTGTCTCCTCTCCAGCAGTATTAAACCATGATGGGACCTCTGTCTCCTCTCCAGCAGTATTAAAACATGATGGGACCTAGTTCTGGGACCTCTGTCTCCTCTCCAGCAGTATTAAAACATGATGGGACCTAGTTCTGGTACCTCTATCTCCTCTCCTTTCAGCAGTATTAAAACATGATGGGACCTCTGTCTCCTCTCCAACAGTATTAAAACATGATGGGACCTAGTTCTGGGACCTCTGTCTCCTCTCCAGCAGTATTAAACCATGATGGGACCTCTGTCTCCTCTCCAGCAGTATTAAAACATGATGGGACCTAGTTCTGGGACCTCTGTCTCCTCTCCATTCAGCAGTATTAAAACATGATGGGACCTCTGCCTCCTCTCCAGCAGTATTAAAACATGATGGGACCTAGTTCTGGGACCTCTGTCTCCTCTCCAGCAGTATTAAAACATGATGGGACCTAGTTCTGGGACCTCTGTCTCCTCTCCTTTCAGCAGTATTAAAACATGATGGGACCTCTGCCTCCTCTCCAACAGTATTAAAACATGATGGGACCTAGTTCTGGTACCTCTGTCTCCTCTCCAGCAGTATTAAAACATGATGGGACCTCTGCCTCCTCTCCAACAGTATTAAAACATGATGGGACCTAGTTCTGGGACCTCTGTCTCCTCTCCAACAGTATTAAAACATGATGGGACCTAGTTCTGGGACCTCTGTCTCCTCTCCAACAGTATTAAAACATGATGGGACCTCTGCCTCCTCTCCATTCAGCAGTATTAAAACATGATGGGACCTCTGTCTCCTCTCCAACAGTATTAAAACATGATGGGACCTCTGCCTCCTCTCCAACAGTATTAAAACATGATGGGACCTCTGTCTCCTCTCCAACAGTATTAAAACATGATGGGACCTAGTTCTGGGACCTCTGCTTCCTCTCCATTCAGCAGTATTAAAACATGATGGGACCTAGTTCTGGGACCTCTGTCTCCTCTCCAACAGTATTAAAACATGATGGGACCTCTGTCTCCTCTCCAACAGTATTAAAACATGATGGGACCTAGTTCTGGGACCTCTATCTCCTCTCCATTCAGCAGTATTAAAACATGATGGGACCTCTGCCTCCTCTCCAACAGTATTAAAACATGATGGGACCTAGTTCTGGGACCTCTGTCTCCTCTCCAACAGTATTAAAACATGATGGGACCTCTGTCTCCTCTCCAACAGTATTAAATCATGATGGGACCTAGTTCTGGGACCTCTGCCTCCTCTCCAACAGTATTATAACATGATGGTACCTAGTTCTGGGACCTCTGTCTCCTCTCCATTCAGCAGTATTATAACATGATGGTACCTAGTTCTGGGACCTCTGTCTCCTCTCCATTCAGCAGTATTATAACATGATGGTACCTAGTTCTGGGACCTCTGTCTCCTCTCCATTCAGCAGTATTAAAACATGATGGGACCTCTGTCTCCTCTCCAACAGTATTAAAACATGATGGGACCTAGTTCTGGGACCTCTGCCTCCTCTCCAACAGTATTATAACATGATGGTACCTAGTTCTGGGACCTCTGTCTCCTCTCCATTCAGCAGTATTATAACATGATGGTACCTAGTTCTGGGACCTCTGTCTCCTCTCCATTCAGCAGTATTATAACATGATGGTACCTAGTTCTGGGACCTCTGTCTCCTCTCCATTCAGCAGTATTATAACATGATGGTACCTAGTTCTGGGACCTCTGTCTCCTCTCCATTCAGCAGTATTATAACATGATGGTACCTAGTTCTGGGACCTCTGTCTCCTCTCCATTCAGCAGTATTATAACATGATGGTACCTAGTTCTGGGACCTCTGTCTCCTCTCCATTCAGCAGTATTAAAACATGATGGTACCTCTGTCTCCTTTCCAACAGTATTATAACATGATGGTACCTAGTTCTGGGACCTCTGTCTCCTCTCCAACAGTATTAAAACATGATGGGACCTCTGTCTCCTCTCCAACAGTATTAAAACATGATGGTACCTAGTTCTGGGACCTCTGTCTCCTCTCCATTCAGCAGTATTATAACATGATGGTACCTAGTTCTGGGACCTCTGCATCCTCTCCAACAGTATTATAACATGATGGTACCTAGTTCTGGGACCTCTGTCTCCTCTCCATTCAGCAGTATTATAACATGATGGTACCTAGTTCTGGGACCTCTGCATCCTCTCCAACAGTATTATAACATGATGGTACCTAGTTCTGGGACCTCTGTCTCCTCTCCATTCAGCAGTATTATAACATGATGGTACCTAGTTCTGGGACCTCTGCATCCTCTCCAACAGTATTATAACATGATGGTACCTAGTTCTGGGACCTCTGTCTCCTCTCCATTCAGCAGTATTATAACATGATGGTACCTAGTTCTGGGACCTCTGTCTCCTCTCCAACAGTATTATAACATGATGGTACCTAGTTCTGGGACCTCTGTCTCCTCTCCAACAGTATTAAAACATGATGGTACCTAGTTCTGGGACCTCTGTCTCCTCTCCAACAGTATTAAAACATGATGGTACCTAGTTCTGGGACCTCTGTCTCCTCTCCAACAGTATTATAACATGATGGTACCTAGTTCTGGGACCTCTGTCTCCTCTCCAACAGTATTATAACATGATGGTACCTAGTTCTGGGACCTCTGTCTCCTCTCCATTCAGCAGTATTATAACATGATGGTACCTAGTTCTGGGACCTCTGTCTCCTCTCCAACAGTATTATAACATGATGGTACCTAGTTCTGGGACCTCTGCATCCTCTCCGTTGAGCAGAGCCTGGGCCAGTTCATAGTAAAGCTGGTAGGAGGATTGGATTAGTGTACGACCGTACCACACCTTGTTCACCGCCAGGGTCTGGGCATCCAGGTCCCACATGACGCTCATGGCATACCTGGACACACGGACACGCACAGAGGGACACACGGACACGCACAGAGGGACACACGGACACACACAGAGGGACACGCACAGAGGGACACACACAGAGGGACACGGACAGCTGTTAATGAGGCAGGGACATACGGCCTCAGACTCCTGGATAGTTCCAACCAACGTTATGAGACCTAAGACTAAATGAATCATCCTGAGAAACTTCACTGAGGTTGACAGAGCAGAGGTCAGAGGTCAGTGTGTTGTAAGTAGGTGTTGTTCCTTCACCTGTCCACTCCTCCCAGCAGAGGTCAGTGTGTTGTGGTGTAAGTAGGTGTTGTTCCTACACCTGTTCACTCCTCCCAGCAGAGAGCAGATGTCAGAGGTCGGTGTGTTGTGGTGTCAGTAAGTGTTGTTCCTTCACCTGTCCACTCCTCCCAACAGAGGTCAGAGGTCAGTGTGATGTAGAGTTGGTCTCTCACCTGTCCACCCCTCCCAGCAGAGAGCAGAGGTCAGCACTGAGGACAGCAGGCAGCATGTCATACCTGCGGTCGGCCAGGTAGTACGTGGTGGCCCTGAGAACATGACAGAAGACAGACGTGTCAGAACTGTTGACTTTTGGGGAAGTGGGTATTCCAGGGTCACTTTAAGGGAGGAGATATCCAACAGTGGGTTAACTGCCCCTGAGGGCAGGGTCGCCTAGCGGTTAGAGCGTTGGACTAGTAACCGAAAAGTTGCAAGTTCAAACCCCCGAGCTGACAAGGTACAAATCTGCCGTTCTGCCCCTGATAACACAGTTAACCCCACTGTTCCTAGGCCGTCAATTGAAAATAAGAATTTGTTCTTATTCTTAAGATATATGTCCTTCGAAGAGGGGGAAGATATATGTCCTTCGAAGAGGAGGAAGATATATGTCCTTCGAGGAGGAAGATATGTCCTTCGAGGAGGAAGATATATGTCCTTCGACGAGGAGGAAGATATATGTCCTTCGAGGAGGAAGATATATGTCCTTCGAGGAGGAAGATATATGTCCTTTGACGAGGAGGAAGATATATGTCCTTCGTCGAGGGGCAAGATATATGTCCTTCGAAGAGGAGGAAGATATATGTCCTTCGAGGGGGAAGATATATGTCCGTCGAGGGGGAAGATATATGTCCTTCGACGAGGAGGAAGATATATGTCCTTCAACGAGGGGGAAGATATATGTCCTTCGACGAGGGGGAAGATATATGTCCTTCGACAAGGAGGAAGATATATGTCCTTCGACGAGGAGGAAGATATATGTCCTTCGAGGAGGAGGAAGATCTATGTCCTTCGACGAGGAGGAAGATATATGTCCTTCGACGAGGAGGAAGATATATGTCCTTCGGACGAGGGGGAAGATATATGTCCTTCGACGAGGGGGAAGATATGTCCTTCGAAGAGGGGGAAGATATATGTCCTTCGATGAGGAGGAAGATATATGTCCTTCGACGAGGGGGAAGATATATGTCCTTCGACGAGGAGGAAAATATATGTCCTTCGACGAGGGGGAAGATATATGTCCTTCGACGATGAGGAAGATATATGTCCTTCGACGAGGGGGAAGATATATGTCCTTCGACGAGGAGGAAGATATATGTCCTTCAACGAGGAGGAAGATATATGTCCTTCAAGGAGGGGGAAGATATATGTCCTTCGACGAGGAGGAAGATATATGTCCTTCGACGAGGGGGAAGATATATGTCCTTCGACGAGGAGGAAGATATATGTCCTTCGACGAGGGGGAAGATATATGTCCTTCGACGAGGGGGAAGATATATGTCCTTCGACGAGGGGGAAGATATATGTCCTTCGAGGGGGAAGAAGATATATGTCCTTCGAAGAGGGGGAAGATATATGTCCTTCGACGAGGGGGAAGATATATGTCCTTCGAGGGGGAAGATATATGTCCTTCGACGAGGAGGAAGATATATGTCCTTCGACGAGGGGGAAGATATGTGTCCTTCGAGGAGGGGGAAGATATATGTCCTTCGACGAGGGGGAAGATATATGTCCTTCGAAGAGGAGGAAGATATATGTCCTTCGAGGAGGAAGATATATGTCCTTCGAGGAGGAAGATATATGTCCTTCGACGAGGAGGAAGATATATGTCCTTCGAGGAGGAAGATATATGTCCTTCGTCGAGGGGCAAGATATATGTCCTTCGAAGAGGAGGAAGATATATGTCCTTCGAGGGGGAAGATATATGTCCTTCGACGAGGGGGAAGATATATGTCCTTCGACGAGGGGGAAGATATATGTCCTTTGACGAGGGGGAAGATATATGTCCTTCGAAGAGGAGGAAGATATATGTCCTTCGACGAGGAGGAAGATATATGTCCTTCGACGAGGAGGAAGATATATGTCCTTCGAGGAGGAAGATATATGTCCTTCGTCGAGGGGCAAGATATATGTCCTTCGAAGAGGAGGAAGATATATGTCCTTCGAGGGGGAAGATATATGTCCTTCGACGAGGGGGAAGATATATGTCCTTCGACGAGGGGGAAGATATATGTCCTTTGACGAGGGGGAAGATATATGTCCTTCGAAGAGGAGGAAGATATATGTCCTTCGACGAGGAGGAAGATATATGTCCTTCGACGAGGAGGAAGATATATGTCCTTCGACGAGGAGGAAGATATATGTCCTTCGAGGAGGAGGAAGATATATGTCCTTCGACGAGGAGGAAGATATATGTCCTTCGACGAGGGGGAAGATATATGTCCTTCGACGAGGGGGAAGATATATGTCCTTCGACGAGGAGGAAGATATATGTCCTTCGACGAGGAGGAAGATATATGTCCTTCGACGAGGAGGAAGATATATGTCCTTCGACGAGGGTAAAATATATGTCCTTCGACGAGGGGAAGATATATGTCCTTCGACGAGGGGGAAGATATATGTCCTTCGAGGGGGAAGAAGATATATGTCCTTCGACGAGGAGGAAGATATATGTCCTTCGACGAGGAGGAAGATATATGTCCTTCGACGAGGGGGAAGATATATGTCCTTCGACGAGGAGGAAGATATATGTCCTTCGAGGGGGAAGAAGATATATGTCCTTCGAAGAGGGGGAAGATATATGTCCTTCGAGGGGGAAGAAGATATATGTCCTTCGAAGAGGGGGAAGATATATGTCCTTCGAGGGGGAAGATATATGTCCTTCGACGAGGGGGAAGATATATGTCCTTCGAAGAGGAGGAAGATATATGTCCTTCGACGAGGGGCAAGATATATGTCCTTCGACGAGGGGGAAGATATATGTCCTTCGACGAGGGGCAAGATATATGTCCTTCGACGAGGAGGAAGATATATGTCCTTCGACGAGGAGGAAGATATATGTCCTTCGAAGAGGGGGAAGATATATGTCCTTCGAGGGGGAAGATATATGTCCTTCGACGAGGGGGAAGATATATGTCCTTCGACGAGGGGGGGTGGTGGGGGGAATGTTAATACATGTTTTCCTTATTTAAATAGAGGGAGGACCTGGCACATGCCTCACAGACACTCAAACACATTCACTCCCTCCCTCTCCCTCTCACCTAGCGCGAGCCTCCAGGTCTGTCAGCGACCCCTCTTTAACAAAGTGTGTGACGTCAGCGATGTGAACGCCCAGCTCTAACCTCTCACCCCCCGGGCCGGGGGGGAGGCTGCGTATGGACAGGGTGTCGTCTACATCCTCACAGCCCCGAGGGTCGATGCTGAACACCAGGTGGGTTTGTCTCAGATCCCGTCTGGTAATCACCTCAGCGGGGTCGACCGACCAGGGGCTCTCAGGGGAGGACACTGGCATCTCACCAAGCTACAAAACACACAAACAGATACGCAGTGACGCATACATCAACATACAGAGACATGTAGACAAGAAATATACATTTAAAAAACGTTTAAAAAGCCTAATTTCGACATAAGTACTCCGCTGCATCTACAGGGTCTCCCAACAGGACACATTTATGGAAGTAAGCACAACAATTTACATCTTAGTGCAAAGACTGACTTTACTATACCCTACCTGGATACAGATCTCTATGAGGACGGTGTACTATACTATAACTGGATACAGATCTCTATGAGGACGGTGTACTATACTATACCCTACCTGGATACAGATCTCTATGAGGAAGGTGTATTATACTATACCCTACCTGGATACAGATCTCTATGAGGACGGTGTATTATACTATAACTGGATACAGATCTCTATGAGGACGGTGTATTATACTATAACTGGATACAGGTTCCGGTTCCGGTTGGAGCGAGCGGTCGCATCTACACTTCGGTCCGCAGGTAGTATAACTTTTCATTACATTTCATTACATTTCGTTATAGTACAACGGTTTGATTTGTCTTATCTTAGCAATTTCTTCTTAGCTAGCTACATAGCCGTCTTTGTATCAACGACAATTGCATATTATCGTATTTCGTCGTCCTAACGTATCTGCCCAGCAGCTAGCTAAGCAGCTAGCTAACATCCACTGTCCACTAGCACTGTCCACTAGCACTGTAGAAACTATTACACTCAACTGAACGACTCGATTAGCGTAGTGTCAGCTAGCTACATAGTTGTCTTCGCTGTCTTCGTATCCAAGATAATTGTGCAGTTTAGAGTGTGTAGACTTAGAGTGATTATCTTAATTTACCGAGGTTAGCTAGCCAGCTATTTGTCGTCCTTAACGTAGGAAATGCTGCTAGCTAGCTAGCCAACAGCTAGCCAACCTCTACCGAATTGAACTCCAACTACCCGGTCAACATTCCGCGTCGCTCCACAGGTAGTATCACATCTTTCATTTCACTTCATTACAGTACAACGGTTTGATTTGTTTGATCGTAGCTAGCCAGCTACATAGCCGTCTTTGTATCTAAGACAATTGTGTAGTCTAGAGCGATTTTCTAGGTTAGCTGGCCAGCTATTGTCGGTCTTTCAACGTAGCTAGCCAGCTAGCCCCGAATAGCAGCACTGTAGTAACTATTACAGTACAACGGTTTGTTTGTTTGATCGTAGCTAGCTAGCTACATAGCCGTCTTTGTATCTAAGACAATTGTGTAGCCTAGAGCGATTTTCTAGGTTAGCTGGCCAGCTATTGTCGTTCTCTTAACGTAGCTAGCCAGCTAGCCCCGAATAGCAGCACTGTAGTAACTATTACAGTACAACGGTTTGTTTTGTTTGATCGTAGCTAGCTAGCTACATAGCCGTCTTTGTATCTAAGTCAATTGTTTAGCCTAGAGCGATTTTCTAGGTTAGCTACATCGCAGCCACTACCAGCTAGCCTACTCCAGCAGTACTGTACCATTTCAATCATTTTAGTCTATAAGATTCTTGCTACGTAAGCTTAACTTTCTGAACATTCGAGACGTGTAGTCCACTTGTCATTCCAATCTCCTTTGCATTAGCGTAGCCTCTTCTGTACCCTGTCAACTATGTGTCTATCTATCCCTGTTCTCTCCTCTCTGCACAGACCATACAAACGCTCCACACCACGTGGCCGCGGCCACCCTAATCTGGTGGTCCCAGCGCGCACGACCCACGTGGAGTTCCTGGTCTCCGGTAGCCTCTGGAACTGCCGATCTGCGGCCAACAAGGCAGAGTTCATCTCAGCCTATGCCTCCCTCCAGTCCCTCGACTTCCTGGCACTGACGGAAACATGGATCACCACAGATAACACTGCTACTCCTACTGCTCTCTCTTCGTCCGCCCACGTGTTCTCGCACACCCCGAGAGCTTCTGGTCAGCGGGGTGGTGGCACCGGGATCCTCATCTCTCCCAAGTGGTCATTCTCTCTCTCTCCCCTTACCCATCTATCTATCGCCTCCTTTGAATTCCATGCTGTCACAGTTACCAGCCCTTTCAAGCTTAACATCCTTATCATTTATCGCCCTCCAGGTTCCCTCGGAGAGTTCATCAATGAGCTTGATGCCTTGATAAGCTCCTTTCCTGAGGACGGCTCACCTCTCACAGTCCTGGGCGACTTTAACCTCCCCACGTCTACCTTTGACTCATTCCTCTCTGCCTCCTTCTTTCCACTCCTCTCCTCTTTTGACCTCACCCTCTCACCTTCCCCCCTACTCACAAGGCAGGCAATACGCTCGACCTCATCTTTACTAGATGCTGTTCTTCCACTAACCTCATTGCAACTCCCTCCAAGTCTCCGACCACTACCTTGTATCCTTTTCCCTCTCGCTCTCATCCAACACTTCCCACACTGCCCCTACTCGGATGGTATCGCGCCGTCCCAACCTTCGCTCTCTCTCCCCCGCTACTCTCTCCTCTTCCATCCTATCATCTCTTCCCTCTGCTCATACCTTCTCCAACCTTTCTCCTGAGTCTGCCTCCTCAACCCTCCTCTCTTCCCTTTCTGCATCCTTTGACTCTCTATGTCCCCTATCCTCCAGGCCGGCTCGGTCCTCCCCTCCCGCTCCGTGGCTCGATGACTCATTGCGAGCTCACAGAACAGAGCTCCGGGCAGCCGAGCGGAAATGGAGGAAAACTCGCCTCCCTGCGGACCTGGCATCCTTTCACTCCCTCCTCTCTACATTTTCCTCCTCTGTCTCTGCTGCTAAAGCCACTTTCTACCACTCTAAATTCCAAGCATCTGCCTCTAACCCTAGGAAGCTCTTTGCCACATTCTCCTCCCTCCTGAATCCTCCTCCCCCCCCCCCCCTCCTCCCTCTCTGCAGATGACTTCGTCAACCATTTTGAAAAGAAGGTCGACGACATCCGATCCTCGTTTGCTAAGTCAAACGACACCGCTGGTTCTGCTCACACTGCCATACCCTGTGCTCTGACCTCTTTCTCCCCTCTCTCTCCAGATGAAATCTCGCTTCTTGTGACGGCCGGCCGCCCAACAACCTGCCCGCTTGACCCTATCCCCTCCTCTCTTCTCCAGACCATTTCCGGGGACCTTCTCCCTTACCTCACCTCGCTCATCAACTCATCCCTGACCGCTGGCTACGTCCCTTCCGTCTTCAAGAGAGCGAGAGTTGCACCCCTTCTGAAAAAACCTACACTCGATCCCTCCGATGTCAACAACTACAGACCAGTATCCCTTCTTTCTTTTCTCTCCAAAACTCTTGAACGTGCCGTCCTTGGCCAGCTCTCCCACTATCTCTCTCAGAATGACCTTCTTGATCCAAATCAGTCAGGTTTCAAGACTAGTCATTCAACTGAGACTGCTCTTCTCTGTATCACGGAGGCGCTCCGCACTGCTAAAGCTAACTCTCTCTCCTCTGCTCTCATCCTTCTAGACCTATCGGCTGCCTTCGATACTGTGAACCATCAGATCCTCCTCTCCACCCTCTCCGAGTTGGGCATCTCCGGCGCGGCCCACGCTTGGATTGCGTCCTACCTGACAGGTCGCTCCTACCAGGTGGCGTGGCGAGAATCTGTCTCCTCGCCACGCGCTCTCACCACTGGTGTCCCCAGGGCTCTGTTCTAGGCCCTCTCCTATTCTCGCTATACACCAAGTCACTTGGCTCTGTCATAACCTCACATGGTCTCTCCTATCATTGCTATGCAGACGACACACAATTAATCTTCTCCTTTCCCCCTTCTGATGACCAGGTGGCGAATCGCATCTCTGCATGTCTGGCAGACATATCAGTGTGGATGACGGATCACCACCTCAAGCTGAACCTCGGCAAGACGGAGCTGCTCTTCCTCCCGGGGAAGGACTGCCCGTTCCATGACCTCGCCATCACGGTTGACAACTCCGTTGTGTCGTCCTCCCAGAGCGCTAAGAACCTTGGCGTGATCCTGGACAACACCCTGTCGTTCTCAACCAACATCATGGCGGTGGCCCGTTCCTGTAGGTTCATGCTCTACAACATCCGCAGAGTACGACCCTGCCTCACACAGGAAGCGGCGCAGGTCCTAATCCAGGCACTTGTCATCTCCCGTCTGGATTACTGCAACTCGCTGTTGGCTGGGCTCCCTGCCTGTGCCATTAAACCCCTACAACTCATCCAGAACGCCGCAGCCCGTCTGGTGTTCAACCTTCCCAAGTTCTCTCACGTCACCCCGCTCCTCCGCTCTCTCCACTGGCTTCCAGTTGAAGCTCGCATCCGCTACAAGACCATGGTGCTTGCCTACGGAGCTGTGAGGGGAACGGCACCGCAGTACCTCCAGGCTCTGATCAGGCCCTACACCCAAGCAAGGGCACTGCGTTCATCCACCTCTGGCCTGCTCGCCTCCCTACCATTGAGGAAGTACAGTTCCCGCTCAGCCCAGTCAAAACTGTTCGCTGCTCTGGCCCCCAATGGTGGAACAAACTCCCTCACGACGCCAGGACAGCGGAGTCAATCACCACCTTCCGGAGACACCTGAAACCCCACCTCTTCAAGGAATACCTAGGATAAGATAAGTAATCCTTCTCACCACCCCCCTTAATGATTTAGATGCACTATTATAAAGTGGCTGTTCCACTGGATGTCAGAAGGTGAATTCACCAATTTGTAAGTCGCTCTGGATAAGAGCGTCTGCTAAATGACTTAAATGTAATGTAAATGTAATACAGATCTCTATGAGGACGGTGTATTATACTATAACTGGATACAGATCTCTATGAGGACGGTGTACTATACTATACCCTACCTGGATACAGATCTCTATGAGGACGGTGTATTATACTATAACTGGATACAGATCTCTATGAAGATGGTGTATTATACTAGAACTGGTTACAGATCTCTATGAGGACGGTGTATTATACTATAACTGGATACAGATCTCTATGTGGACGGTGTACTATACTATACCCTACCTGGATACAGATCTCTATGAGGACGGTGTACTATACTATACCCTACCTGGATACAGATCTCTATGAGGACGGTGTATTATACTATAACTGGATACAGATCTCTATGTGGACGGTGTACTATACTATACCCTACCTGGATACAGATCTCTATGAGGACGGTGTACTATACTATACCCTACCTGGATACAGATCTCTATGAGGACGGTGTACTATACTATACCCTACCTGGATACAGATCTCTATGAGGACGGTGTACTATACTATACCCTACCTGGATACAGATCTCTATGAGGACGGTGTATTATACTATAACTGGATACAGATCTCTATGTGGACGGTGTACTATACTATACCCTACCTGGATACAGATCTCTATGAGGACGGTGTATTATACTATAACTGGATACAGATCTCTATGTGGACGGTGTACTATACTATACCCTACCTGGATACAGATCTCTATGAGGACGGTGTATTATACTATACTCTACCTGGATACAGATCTCTATGAGGACGGTGTATTATACCCTACCTGGATACAGATCTCTATGAGGATGGTGTATTATACTATAACTGGATACAGATCTCTATGAGGACGGTGTATTATACTATACCCTACCTGGATACAGATCTCTATGAGGACGGTGTATTATACTATACTCTACCTGGATACAGATCTCTATGAGGACGGTGTATTATACTATACTCTACCTGGATACAGATCTCTATGAGGACGGTGTATTATACCCTACCTGGATACAGATCTCTATGAGGATGGTGTATTATACCCTACCTGGATACAGATCTCTATGAGGATGGTGTATTATACTATAACTGGATACAGATCTCTATGAGGACGGTGTATTATACTATACCCTACCTGGATACAGATCTCTATGAGGACGGTGTATTATACTATACTCTACCTGGATACAGATCTCTATGAGGACGGTGTATTATACTATACTCTACCTGGATACAGATCTCTATGAGGACGGTGTATTATACCCTACCTGGATACAGATCTCTATGAGGACGGTGTATTATACCCTACCTGGATACAGATCTCTATGAGGACGGTGTATTATACCCTACCTGGATACAGATCTCTATGAGGACGGTGTATTATACCCTACCTGGATACAGATCTCTATGAGGACGGTGTATTATACTATAACTGGATACAGATCTCTATGAGGACGGTGTACTATATTATACCCTAACTGGATACAGATCTCTATGAGGACGGTGTACTATACTATACCCTACCTGGATACAGATCTCTATGAGGACGGTGTACTATACTATACCCTACCTGGATACAGATCTCTATGAGGACGGTGTATTATACTATAACTGGATACAGATCTCTATGAGGACGGTGTACTATATTATATATTATACCTGTGCCTCAGAGAAAGGAGGTACGTGGATGCAGTTCTCTATGAGGATGGTTTGGACCTCAGTCTCCAGCTCCCCAGCCCGGCCCAGAACCCTGACACTGTGTCCGTTAGGGTAGAGGGAGGTGCTGTCCCACGAGTCCAGACGAACTATCACCCGGTGATCCTAGAGAGACGGAGGAGATGACAGGCTTCATGTCCTTTCAACAGTCAGAGACTTAAAGCAAGTTCACCTGATTCAACCACTCTACTAATCATCAAGTCCTTAGTCTGACCTGTAGTTTGTCAGCCTGTTGGGTGCTGATTCGGATCTTAGGGATGCGTTGGTCCCAGGGCGTGGCCAGGATACGCTGGGAGTTCCTGCTCTGTGATTGGGTCTCCTCCTTGGGGGGAAAGGTCACAACATAGTCCCTCCAGTTCCTCTGAAGGATCCCTACCACACGACCTGGAGGGAGGAGAGAGGGAGAAGATAGAGAGGAGGGGGAGAGAGAGGGAAAAGAGAGAGAGGAGTGGGAGGGAGACGAGAGAGAGGAGAGGGAGAAGGACGAGAGAGAGGGGGATAAGAGAGAGAGGAGAGGGAGGGGAGAGAGAGGAGAGGGAGGAAGAAGGAGGGAGAAGAGAGAGGAGGTGGAGAGAGAGAAGGAGAAGAGAGAGAGGAGGGGGAGAGAGGAAGAAGAGAGAGAGGAGGGGGAGAGAGGAAGAAGAGAGAGAAGGAGAAGATAGAGAGGAGGGGGAGAGAGGAAGAAGAGAGAGAAGGAGAAGAGAGAGAGAAGGAGAAGATAGAGAGGAGGGGGAGAGAGGGAGAAGAGAGAGAGGAGGGGGAGAAGGTGGGAGAAGAGAGAGAGGAGGGGGAGAAGGAGGGAGAAGGAGGGGGAGAGAGAGGGAGAAGAGAGAGAGGAGGGGGAGAGAGGGAGAAGAGAGAGAGGAGGGGGAAAAAGGGAGAAGAGAGAGAGGAGGGGGAGAGAGGGAGAAGAGAGAGAGGAGGGGGAGAGAGGGAGAAGAGAGAGAGGAGGGGGAGAGAGGGAGAAGAGAGAGAGGAGGGGGAGAGAGGGAGAAGAGAGAGAGGAGGGGGAGAAGAGAGAGAAGAGTAAATACTGTAATACTGTATACTGTATGTTCTGTCTAGTATCTCATCCATTCAGTCTAGGAAACACAGAGATGAGTAATTGAGACATTAGGTCAGTAGTGTGTGTGTGTGTGTGTGTGTGTGTGTGTGCGCGCGTACCTGTGGCCATGGGTTGGCTCTGTGTCTCGTCTCCCTTCTCCTCCCCCTGTCCCTCCGTCAGGGCCGTGGTTCTCCCCCTCCACTCCCCCTTCGGCAACAGCTCCACGGCAACCATATCGCCGTGCACCGCCCGGTTACGATTCCTCCCCCCACACACCAGCACATCACTGTTCAGCTCTGGGAGAGGATGTACAGTGACACACGTTGTTGTGTTGTTTTGGCTCTGGTCCTCCAGCACTTTGGATTTGAAATGATATGACGATGATGTGCAGACTGGCAGCTTTCATTTGAGGGCATTTTTCATCGATATATTTGTGTTCAGGGGGCGGCAGGGTAGCCTAGTGGTTAGAGTGGAGGGGCGGCAGGGTAGCCTAGTGGTTAGAGTGGAGGGGCGGCAGGGTAGCCTAGTGGTTAGAGTGGAGGGGCGGTAGGTAGCCTAGTGGTTAGAGTGGAGGGGCGGCAGGGTAGCCTAGTGGTTAGAGTGGAGGGGCGGCAGGGTAGCCTAGTGGTTAGAGTGGAGGGGCGGCAGGGTAGCCTAGTGGTTAGAGTGGAGGGGCGGCAGGGTAGCCTAGTGGTTAGAGTGGAGGGGCGGCAGGGTAGCCTAGTGGTTAGAGTGGAGGGGCGGCAGTGTAGCCTAGTGGTTAGAGTGGAGGGGCGGCAGTGTAGCCTAGTGGTTAGAGTGGAGGGGCGGCAGGGTAGCCTAGTGGTTAGAGTGGTGGGGCGGCAGGGTAGACTAGTGGTTAGAGTGGAGGGGCGGCAGGGTAGCCTAGTGGTTAGAGTGGAGGGGCGGCAGGGTAGCCTAGTGGTTAGAGGGAGGGGCGGCAGGGTAGCCTAGTGGTTAGAGTGGAGGGGCGGCAGGGTAGCCTAGTGGTTAGAGCGTAGAGGCAGCAGGGTAGCCTAGTGGTTAGAGTGGAGGGGCGGCAGGGTAGCCTAGTGGTTAGAGTGGAGGGGCGGCATGGTAGCCTAGTGGTTAGAGTGGAGGGCCGGCAGGGTAGCCTAGTGGTTAGAGTGGAGGGCCGGCAGGGTAGCCTAGTGGTTAGAGTGGAGGGGCGGCAGGGTAGCCTAGTGGTTAGAGTGGAGGGGCGGCAGGGTAGCCTAGTGGTTAGAGCGTAGAGGCAGCAGGGTAGCCTAGTGGTTAGAGTGGAGGGGCGGCAGGGTAGCCTAGTGGTTAGAGTGGAGGGGCGGCATGGTAGCCTAGTGGTTAGAGTGGAGGGCCGGCAGGGTAGCCTAGTGGTTAGAGTGGAGGGCCGGCAGGGTAGCCTAGTGGTTAGAGTGGAGGGCGGCGGGGTAGCCTAGTGGTTAGAGGGAGGGGTGGCAGGGTAGCCTAGTGGTTAGAGTGGAGGGGCGGCAGGGTAGCCTAGTGGTTAGAGGGAGGGGCGGCAGGGTAGCCTAGTGGTTAGAGTGTAGAGGCGGCAGGGTAGACTGACTAGTGGTTAGAGTGGAGGGGCGGCAGGGTAGCCTAGTGGTTAGAGTGGAGGGGCGGCAGGGTGGCCTAGTGGTTAGAGTGGAGGGGCGGCAGGGTAGCCTAGTGGTTAGAGTGGAGGGGCAGGGTAGCCTAGTGGTTAGAGTGGAGGGGCAGCAGGGTAGCCTAGTGGTTAGAGTGGAGGGGCAGCAGGGTAGCCTAGTGGTTAGAGTGGAGGGGTGGCAGGGTAGCCTAGTGGTTAGAGCGGAGGGGCGGCAGGGTAGCCTAGTGGTTAGAGCATAGAGGCGGCAGGGTAGCCTAGTGGTTAGAGCGTTGGACTAGTAACCGGAAGGTTGCAAGTTCAAACCCCCGAGCTGACAAGGTACAAATCTGTCGTTCTGCCCCTGAACAGGCAGTTAACCCACTGTTCCCAGGCCGTCATTGAAAATAAGAATTTGTTCTTAACTGACTTGTCTTGTTAAATAAAGGTAACAACAACAAAAAACATAGTCCCCCCCATTTTAGGGGACCAAACGTTTTGGGACAAATTCATTTCTATTTGTATTACAGTTGTAAAAAAAGTGAAGTATTTGGTTCATGGTACTCAATGACGACATCAAGCTTGTGACTCTACACATTTGCCGTTTGTTTTGGTTAATAATGTTTGATTGTAAAATAAGAATAGTCTACATGAATGTGGAACCGACCCTGAATGTGAATAATGATGAGTGAGAAAGTTACAGACCCACAAAATATCCTCCCCCCAAGACATGCTAACCTCCCCCCTATAACAATAACAGAGGAGATTAGCATGTTATATCATACCCCCAAGACATGCTAACCTCCCCCCTATTACAATAACAGAGGAGATTAGCATGCTATATCATACCCCCAAGACATGCTAACCTCCCCCCTATTACAATAACAGAGGAGATTAGCATATATCATAGCCCCCAAGACATGCTAACCTCCCCCCTATTACAATAACAGAGGAGATTAGCATATATCATAGCCCCCAAGATATGCTAACCTCCCCCCTATTACAATAACAGAGGAGATTAGCATATATCATAGCCCCCAAGACATGCTAACCTCCCCCCTATTACAATAACAGAGGAGATTAGCATGTTATATCATACCCCCAAGACATGCTAACCTCCCCCCTATTACAATAACAGAGGAGATTAGCATGTTATATCATACCCAAGACATGCTAACCTCCCCCTATTACAATAACAGAGGAGATTAGCATGTTATATCATACCCCCAAGACATGCTAACCTCCCCCTATTACAATAACAGAGGAGATTAGCATGCTATATCATACCCCCCAAGACATGCTAACCTCCCCCCTATTACAATAACAGAGGAGATTAGCATGTTATATCATACCCCAAGACATGCTAACCTCCCCCTATTACTATAACAGAGGAGATTAGCATGTTATATCATACCCCAAGACATGCTAACCTCCCCCTATTACAATAACAGAGGAGATTAGCATGCTATATCATACCCAAGACATGCTAACCTCCCCTATTACAATAACAGAGGAGATTAGCATGTTATATCATACCCCCAAGACATGCTAACCTCCCCTATTACAATAACAGAGGAGATTAGCATGTTATATCATACCCCAAGACATGCTAACCTCCCCCCTATTACAATAACAGAGGAGATTAGCATATATCATACCCCCAAGACATGCTAACCTCCCCCTATTACAATAACAGAGGAGATTAGCATGTTATATCATACCCCCAAGACATGCTAACCTCCCCCTATTACAATAACAGAGGAGATTAGCATGCTATATCATACCCCAAGACATGCTAACCTCCCCCTATTACAATAACAGAGGAGATTAGCATGTTATATCATACCCCAAGACATGCTAACCTCCCTCCATTACAATAACAGAGGAGATTAGCATGTTATATCATACCCCCAAGACATGCTAACCTCCCCATTTACAATAACAGAGGAGATTAGCATGTTATATCATACCCCCAAGACATGCTAACCTCCCCTATTACAATAACAGAGGAGTTTAGCATGTTATATCATACCCCCAAGACATGCTAACCTCCCCCTATTACAATAACAGAGGAGATTAGCATGCTATATCATACCCCCAAGACATGCTAACCTCCCCCTATTACAATAACAGAGGAGATTAGCATGTTATATCATACCCCCCAAGACATGCTAACCTCCCCCCTATTACAATAACAGAGGAGATTAGCATGTTATATCATACCCCCCAAGACATGCTAACCTCCCCCTATTACAATAACAGAGGAGTTTAGCATGTTATATCATACCCCCAAGACATGCTAACCTCCCCCCTATTACAATAACAGAGGAGATTAGCATTTTTAAGTGGGTGTGATATTTGTGTGTCTGTAACCTTCTTAATAAACTCAACTGGGTCAGAACGTCTGCAGGTACTCCTGAACATAGAAACAGAATCTCATTATGCCCTGACTGACTTGAATGGGCAGGGCCAGTTCTACTCATTCTAGTTCTGTGCTCCTGAAGACCAAGAGACACGTACAAGGTAACGATACACTGGCTGGTAATATAGGAGATGTTTTATCCTGTGTTTAGTAGGTGTAGGCTATGTGATCCCTGCGGGGGAATTGAACCCACCACCTTACGCTAAAGGTCAAACAGAACAGTTTGAGGTCATAGGTCGGTTTTGTTGTGGAACTCACCTGAGCTCTTGTTAGAAGAGCCCTCAAAGCGGACGAAGGCTTCATGCTGGGCCCTGTGCTTGTTCACATTCAGAGTGCCCTGGAATGGAGGGACAGAGAAACAGAAGACTTAGTGCCCTGGAATGGAGGGACAGAGACACAGAAGACTTAGTACCCTTGAATGGAAGGACAGAAGACTTAGTACCCTGGAATGGAAGGACAGAGAGACAGAAGACTTAGTACCCTGGAATGGAAGGACAGAAGACTTCGTACCCTGGAATGGAAGGACAGAGAGACAGAAGACTTAGTACCCTGGAATAGAAGGACAGAGAGACAGAAGACTTAGTACCCTGGAATGGAAGGGCAGAGAGACAGAAGACTTAGTACCCTGGAATGGAAGGGCAGAGAGACAGAAGACTTAGTACCCTGGAATGGAAGGACAGAGAGACAGAAGACTTAGTACCCTGGAATGGAAGGGCAGAGAGACAGAATACTTAGTACCCTGGAATGGAATGACAGTAGACTTAGTACCCTGGAATGGAAGGGCAGTAGACTTAGTACCCTGGAATGGAATGACAGTAGACTTAGTACCCTGGAATGGAAGGACAGTAGACTTAGTACCCTGGAATGGAAGGGCAGTAGACTTAGTACCCTGGAATGGAAGGACAGAGAGACAGAAGACTTAGTACCCTGGAATGGAAGGGCAGTAGACTTAGTACCCTGGAATGGAAGGACAGAGAGACAGAAGACTTAGTACCCTGGAATGGAAGGACAGAAGACTTAGTACCCTGAAATGGAAGGACAGAAGACTTAGTACCCTGGAATGGAAGGACAGAAGACTTAGTACCCTGGAATGGAAGGACAGAAGACTTAGTACCCTGGAATGGAAGGGCAGAAGACTTAGTACCCTGGAATGGAAGGACAGAGAAACAGAAGACTTAGTACCCTGGAATGGAAGGACAGAGAGACAGAAGACTTAGTACCCTGGAATGGAAGGACAGAGAAACAGAAGACTTAGTACCCTGGAATGGAAGGGCAGAGAGACAGAGGACTTAGTACCCTGGAATGGAAGGACAGAGAGACAGAAGACTTAGTACCCTGGAATGGAATGACAGTAGACTTAGTACCCTGGAATGGAAGGGCAGTAGACTTAGTACCCTTGAATGGAAGGACAGAAGACTTAGTACCCTGGAATGGAAGGGCAGTAGACTTAGTGCCCTGGAATGGAAGGGAGGGACAGAGAGACAGAAGACTTAGTACCCTGGAATGGAAGGACAGAGAGACAGAAGACGTAGTGCCCTGGAATGGAAGGAAGGGACAGAGAAGAAAACTTTTTTTTAAATGTTTTTTTTATGTCATTTAGCAGATGCTCATATCCAGAGCAACTTACAGGAGCAATTAGGGTTAAGTGCCTTGTTCAAGGGCACATCGGGCAGATTTCACCTAGTCAGCTCTAGGATTCGAATCAGCAACCTTTTGGTTACTGGCCTAACCGCTAGGCTCGCCCCCACCCCACATTGGGGGGACATTTTCATTTCACAGAAATGTGTATTTTTTGGTGTTTTTGGTGTTTGCTTTTCTCCAGAGTGGTTGTGTTTGTAAGCCTCAAAATGGCTGTCGAGGAGGACCTTCACATCTGAGTGTAGTTTGGAGTAAAGAGGACCTTCACATCTGAGTGTAGTTTGGAGTAAAGAGGACCTTCACATCTGAGTGTAGTTTGGAATAAAGAGGAGGACCTTCACATCTGAGTGTAGTTTGGAGTAAAGAGGACCTTCACATCTGAGTGTAGTTTGGAGTAAAGAGGACCTTCACACCTGAGTGTAGTTTGGAGTAAAGATGACCTTCACACCTGCGTGTAGTTTGGAGTAAAGAGGAGGACCTTCACACCTGAGTGTAGTTTGGAGTAAAGATGACCTTCACACCTGCGTGTAGTTTGGAGTAAAGAGGAGGACCTTCACACCTGCGTGTAGTTTGGAGTAAAGAGGACCTTCACATCTGAGTGTAGTTTGGAGTAAAGAGGAGGACCTTCACACCTGAGTGTAGTTTGGAGTAAAGAGGACCTTCACATCTGAGTGTAGTTTGGAGTAAAGAGGACCTTCACATCTGAGTGTAGTTTGGAGTAAAGAGGACCTTCACATCTGAGTGTAGTTTGGAGTAAAGAGGAGGACCTTCACACCTGAGTGTAGTTTGGAGTAAAGAGGAGGACCTTCACATCTGAGTGTAGTTTGGAGTAAAGAGGACCTTCACATCTGAGTGTAGTTTGGAGTAAAGAGGACCTTCACATCTGAGTGTAGTTTGGAGTAAAGAGGACCTTCACATCTGAGTGTAGTTTGGAGTAAAGAGGACCTTCACACATGACACGGGCTGCTCTTCATGACTTTATGTGTTCCACTAAGGAGAGATGTTACAGTGTGCTTCTGAGAGCACACACACACACACACACACACACACACACACACACACACACACACACACACACACACACACACACACACACACACACACACACACACACACACACACACACACACACACACACACACACACACACACGCCCCCTCCACCTGCCTGTATGTATCGGCCAGACTTAATGCCAGCCTGCAGGACCTCGGCAGGCAGGTGTTCAGTGTACTCTCTCTCCGTCCCCTCGCTCCCTTTCTCCTGCAGGGACTGAGCGATGGAGCAGTACAGCTCCAGGGCAGCCTGCAGCTCCGGCCAGAACGTCTGCAGGTACTCCTGAACATAGAAACAGAATCTCATTATGCCCTGACTGACTTGAATGGGCAGGGACAGTTCTACTCATTCTAGTTCTGTGCTCCTGAAGACCAAGAGACACGCACAAGGTAACGATAAACTGGCTGGTAATATTAGGAGATGTTTTATCCTGTGTTCAGTATGTGTAGGCTATGTGATCCCTGCGGGGGAATTGAACCCACAACCCTGGGTCTCACTCTTTACCAACGGAGCCACAGGACCGACAACATAGTATACACTATACCAACGGAATGAAAACTGATCTGAACCCAACCTGGCTTCTTGTATGGGTCCTTTTGACTGATGTTCCCTGAGGTTCCATTACCCAGGTATTCACCTATAGAGGGTTCTCATTACCCAGGTATTCACCTATAGAGGAGTTTCAGCAGGGTTCTCATTACCCAGGTATTCACCTATAGAGGAGTATTCAGCAGGGTTCTCATTACCCAGGTATTCACCTATAGAGGAGTATTCAGCAGGGTTCTCATTACCCAGGTATTCACCTATGAGGAGTATTCAGCAGGGTTCTCATTACCCAGGTATTCACCTATAGAGGAGTATTCAGCAGGGTTCTCATCTCCAGGTATTAACCTATAGAGGAGTATTCAGCAGGGTTCTCATTCCCAGGTATTCACCTATAGAGGAGTATTCAGCAGGGTTCTCATTACCCAGGTATTCACCTATACCTATAGAGGTCCATTCAGCAGGGTTTCACCTATAGAGGTCATTACCCAGGTATTCACCTACAGAGGTTCAGTATTCAGCAGGGTTCTCATTACCCAGGTATTCACCTATAGAGTAGTATTCAGCAGGGTTCTCATTACCCAGGTATTCACCTATAGAGGTTCAGTATTCAGCAGGGTTCTCATTACCCAGGTATTCACCTATAGAGGTTCAGTATTCAGCAGGGTTCTCATTACCCAGGTATTCACCTATAGAGGTCCAGCATTCAGCAGGGTTCTCATTACCCAGGTATTCACCTATAGAGGTTCAGTATTCAGCAGGGTTCTCATTACCCAGGTATTCACCTATAGAGGTTCAGTATTCAGCAGGGTTCTCATTACCCAGGTATTCTCCTATAGAGATTCAGTATTCAGCAGGGTTCTCATTACCCAGGTATTCACCTATAGAGGTTCAGTATTCAGCAGGGTTCTCATTACCCAGGTATTCACCTATAGAGGAGTATTCAGCAGGGTTCTCATTACCCAGATATTCACCTATAGAGATTCAGTATTCAGCAGGGTTCTCATTACCCAGGTATTCACCTATAGAGGAGTATTCAGCAGTGTTCTCATTATAGGTGAATACCTGGGTAATATTCTGAACCCCATAGGTGAAACACCTGGGTAGAGGAGTATTCAGCAGGGTTCTCATTACCCAGGTATTCACCTATAGAGGTTCAGTATTCAGCAGGGTTCTCATTACCCAGGTATTCACCTATAGAGGAGTATTCAGCAGGGTTCTCATTACCCAGGTATTCACCTATAGAGGTTCAGTATTCAGCAGGGTTCTCAATACACAGGTATTCTCCTATAGAGGAGTATTCAGCAGGGTTCCCATTACCCAGGTATTCACCTATAGAAGATTGTATTCATTACCCAGGTATTCACCTATAGGGTATTCTTCTCATTACCCAGGTATTCACCTACAGAGGAGTATTCAGCAGGGTTCTCAATACACAGGTATTCTCCTATAGAGGAGTATTCAGCAGGGTTCCCATTACCCAGGTATTCACCTATAGAAGAGTATTCAGCAGGGTTCTCATTACCCAGGTATTCACCTATAGAGGAGTATTCAGCAGGGTTCTCATTACCCAGGTATTCACCTACAGAGGTTCATTACCCAGGTATTCAGAGGTTCAGGGTTCTCATTACCCAGGTATTCTCCTATAGAGATTCAGTATTCAGCAGGGTTCTCATTCCCAGGTATTCACCTATAGAGGAGTATTCAGCAGGGTCCTCATTACCCAGGTCTTCACCTATAGAGGAGTATTCAGCAGGGTTCTCATTACCCAGGTATTCACCTACAGAGGTTCAGTATTCAGCAGGGTTCTCATTACCCAGGTATTCTCCTATAGAGATTCAGTATTCAGCAGGGTTCTCATTCCCAGGTATTCACCTATAGAGGAGTATTCAGCAGGGTTCTCAATACCCAGGTATTCACCTATAGAGGTTCAGTATTCAGCAGGGTTCTCATTACCCAGGTATCCACCTATAGAGGAGTATTCAGCAGGGTTCTCATTACCCAGGTATTCACCTATAGAGGAGTATTCAGCAGGGTTCTCATTACCCAGGTATTCACCTATAGAGGAGTATTCAGCAGGGTTCTCATTACCCAGGTATCCACCTATAGAGGAGTATTCAGCAGGGTTCTCATTACCCAGGTATTCACCTATAGAGGAGTATTCAGCAGGGTTCTCATTACCCAGGTATTCACCTATAGAGGTTCAGTATTCAGCAGGGTTTTCATTACCCAGGTATTCACCTATAGAGGTTCAGTATTCAGCAGGGTTCTCATTACCCAGGTATTCACCTATAGAGAAGTATTCAGCAGGGTTCTCATTACCCAGGTATTCACCAATAGAGGTTCAGTATTCAGCAGGGTTCTCATTACCCAGGTATTCACCTATAGAGGAGTATTCAGCAGGGTCCTCATTACCCAGGTATTCACCTATAGAGGTTCAGTATTCAGCAGGGTTCTCAATACCCAGGTATTCTCCTATAGAGGAGTATTCAGCAGGGTTCTCATTACCCAGGTATTCACCTATAGAGGAGTATTCAGCAGGGTTCTCATTACCCAGGTATTCACCTATAGAGGAGTATTCAGTATACCATGGATGTATCTTTAATCATGTTAGCACCATTGAAGGGCAATGGGACAGAACAGGCATTTGGGTACGTGGCGTGTACTATAGTGTTGTACCTGTGTACAGAGGACATAAACACCACAGTTGAGGCTGTGTGTACTATAGTTTTGTACCTGTGTACAGAGGATATAAACACCACAGTTGAGGCTGTGTGTACTATAGTGTGTACCTGTGTACAGAGGAAGTAGTTACCACAGTTGAGGCTGTGTGTACTATAGTGTGTACCTGTGTACAGAGGAAGTAGTTACCACAGTTGAGGCTGTGTGTACTATAGTGTTGTACCTGTGTACAGAGGACATAAACACCACAGTTGAGGCTGTGTGTACTATAGTGTTGTACCTGTGTACAGAGGAAGTAGACACCACAGTTGAGGCTGTGTGTACTATAGTGTTGTACCTGTGTACAGAGGACATAGACACCACAGTTGAGGCTGTGTGTACTATAGTGTTGTACCTGTGTACAGAGGACATAGACACCACAGTTGAGGCTGCTGTACTCTGCCACAGCGGTCTGGTCTTCAGTGATCATCACTACTGGCTTCAGCCCTGCCAGGTGGTCATGGTACCACACCGCAGCTTGATACACACACCTACGGGGGAGGGAGACGAGGACACACCTGCGTTACCATACACATACAGATACACAGAGTGATGCCTGAACACACACAATTCCAATGTACGTATTATGTACCTACAAATGGCAACAAACTTGACTTGCATTAACTGGCTTAATATTGGGTTTTACAGTCAGAGGAGGAGGATGAAGAGGAGGGTGAAGGCAGAGGAGTAGGAGAAGGAGGAAGAAGGCGGAGGAGGATGAAGGTAGAGGAGGATGAAGGTAGAGGAGGATGAAGAGGAGGATGAAGGAGGAGGAGTAGGAGGAAGAAGGTGGAGGAGGATGAAGGTAGAGGAGGATGAAGAGGAGGGTGAAGGCAGAGGAGTAGGAGAAGGAGGAAGAAGAGGATGATGAAGGAGGAGGATGAATGCAGAGGAGGATGAAGGTAGAGGAGGATGAAGGTAGAGGAGGATGAAGGCAGAGGAGGATGAAGGTAGAGGAGGATGAAGGTAGAGGAGGATGAAGGCAGAAGAAGGCGGAGAAAGAAGAAGGCAGAGGAGGATGAAGAGGATGATGATGAAGGAGGAGGATGAAGGCAGAAGAAGGCGGAGAGAGAAGAAGGCAGAGGAGGATGAAGGCGGAATAGGATAAAGAGGATGAAGGCAGCGAGGATGAAGAAGGAGGAGGATTTTAATTTGATTTATTTTACCAGTCAAGTCAGTTAAGAACAAATTCTTATTGACAATGACGGCCTAGGAACAGTGGGTTAACTGCCTTGAACAGGGGCAGAACGACAGATTTTTACCTCGTCAGCTCAGGGATTCGATCTAGCAACCTTTCAGTTACTGGCCCAACACTCTAACCACTAGGCTACCTGCCACCCCAGGATGAAGGAGGAGGATGACGATGAAGGAGGAGGATGAAGGCAGAGGATGAAGACGGAGGAGGTGGTGTAGGAAGGCCACTCACCTGGTCTGCCATTTGTCCTGCGGCTCTCCCTTTTCTCTGGGGCAGTAGGAATACTCCTGGAACTCGTTGGCAAACAGGATACAGTGATGACGGGGGTCCTTCAGCAAGCTGCGTAGCCGGTTGTACTGCCTGATAGAAACAATTCATTTTCTACTCAAAGTGCATCGTTTTGCTGATATAAAGTGGGATAAAACAAATACCTTAAAATAGTAGACAAGACATAAACAACGTAAAAGATAACAAGAAATCGCAGAGAGGGCAACTCATGAAGTATGGTCTCATGTAGTACCATGAAGTATGGTCTCATGAAGTACCATGAAGTAGGGTCCTAGATTTGACACCAGCTACAGCAGTAGCTTTAAAGTACTTACATAAAAAATACTTTAAAGTACTTACGTAAAAAATACTTTAAAGTACTTAAGTAAAAAATACTTTAAAGTACTTAAGTAAAAAATACTTTAAAGTACTTAAGTAAAAATACTTTAAAGTACTTAAGTAAAAAATACTTTAAAGTACTTACGTAAAAAATACTTTAAAGTACTTAAGTAAAAATACTTTAAAGTACTTACGTAAAAAATACTTTAAAGTACTTAAGTAAAAATACTTTAAAGTACTTACGTAAAAAATACTTTAAAGTACTTAAGTAAAAATACTTTAAAGTACTGCTTAAGTAGTTTTTTGGGGTTATCTGTACTTTACTATTGTCACGTTCGTTGAATGGAGGATGTGATGTGAATACGTTCTTCTTTTTAATGAAACGAAGAACACTTAAACAAACTTTACAAAACAACAAAACGAACGTGAAACTATATATAAACAAATACAGACACAGGCACTAACACATAGACAATAACCCACGAAATACCCAAGGAATATGGCTGCCTAAATATGGTTCCCAATCAGAGACAATGATAAACAGCTGCCTCTAATTGAGAACCAATCTAGGCAACCATAGACATACATAACACCTTGACTACTAAACCCCAATAGACATACAAAACCCCTAGACAGGGCCAAACACATACATCAGTTACTGTCACACTCTGACTTAACCAAAATAATAAAGAAAACAAAGAATACTAAGGTCAGGGCGTGACAACTATTTATAGTTTTGACAACTTTAACGTCCTTACATTCCTAAAGAAAATGATGTATTTTTTATTCCATGCATTTTCCCTGACACCTAAAAGTACTCGTTCAATTTTAAATGCTTAGCAGGACAGGAAAATTGTCTAATTCGCACACTTGTCAATAGAACATCCCTGGTCGTCACTACAGCCTCTGATCTGGTGGACTCACTAAACACATGCTTGGTTTGTAAATGATGTCTGGGTGTTGGAGCGTGCCCCTGGCTATTTGTAAATTAAAAACACAAGAAAATGATTCCGTCTGGTTTGCTTTATATAAGGAATTTAAATGATTTATACTTTGACTTTGACTTTTGATACTTCAGTATATTTTAGCAATTATATTTATTTGTAATACTTTAAGTATATTTAAAACCAAATACTTTCAGACTTTTAAGTAGTAAGTAGTTAAGTAGTATTTTACTTTACCTCTACTCAGGTATGACAGTTGTGTACTTTTTCCACCACTGCTAATAACCTTGTAGCCTAATAACCTTGTAGCCTAATAACCTAGTAACCTACAGTATGTAGCCTAATAACCTGGTAGCCTAATAACCTTGTAGCCTAATAACCTCGTAGCCTACAGTATGTAGCCTAATAACCTTGTAACCTACACTATGTAGCCTAATAACCTCGTAGCCTAATAACCTTGTAGCCTAATAACCGTGTAGCCTACACTATGTAGCCTAATAACCTCGTAGCCTAATAACCTTGTAGCCTACAGTATGTAGCCTAATAACCTCATAGCCTACAGTACGTAGCCTAATAACCTCATAGCCTAATAACCTTGTAGCCTACAGTATGTAGCCTAATATCCTTGTAGCCTACAGTATGTAGCCTAATAACCTCGTAGCCTAAAAACCTCGTAGCCTACAGTAGGTAGCCTAATAACCGTGTAGCCTACAGTATGCAGCCTAATAACCTCGTAGCCTAATAACCTTGTAGCCTAATAACCGTGTAGCCTACAGTATGTAACCTAATAACCTACAGTATGTAACCTACAGTATGTACCCTAGCAACCTGCAGTATGTAGCCTACAGTATGGGACCTTGTTGCCTACAGTATGTAGCCTAATAACCTAGTAACCTACAGTATGTATCCTAATAACCTAGTAACCTACAATATGTATCCTAATAACCTAGTAACCTACAGTATGTAGCCTAATAACCTAGTAACCTACAGTATGTAGCCTAATAACCTCGTAGCCTAATAACCTTGTAACCTAATAACCTTGTAGCCTACAGTATGTAGCCTAATAACCTTGTAGCCTAATAACCTTGTAGCCTAATAACCTTGTAGCCTACAGTATGTAGCCTAATAACCTTGTAGCCTAATAACCTTGTAGCCTAATACCTTGTAGCCTACAGTATGTAGCCTAATAACCTAGTAACCTACAGTAATAACCTAGTAACCTACAGTATGTAGCCTAATAACCTCGTAGCCTAATAACCTTGTAACCTAATAACCTTGTAGCCTACACTATGTAGCCTAATAACCTCGTAGCCTAATAACCTTGTAGCCTACAGTATGTAGCCTAATAACCTCATAGCCTACAGTACGTAGCCTAATAACCTCATAGCCTAATAACCTTGTAGCCTACAGTATGTAGCCTAATATCCTTGTAGCCTACAGTATGTAGCCTAATAACCTCGTAGCCTAAAAACCTCGTAGCCTACAGTAGGTAGCCTAATAACCGTGTAGCCTACAGTATGTAGCCTAATAACCTCGTAGCTTAATAACCTTGTAGCCTAATACCTTGTAGCCTACAGTATGTAGCCTAATAACCTCGTAGCCTACAGTATGCAGCCTAATAACCTCGTAGCCTAATAACCTTGTAGCCTAATAACCGTGTAGCCTACAGTATGTAACCTAATAACCTACAGTATGTAACCTACAGTATGTACCCTAGCAACCTGCAGTATGTAGCCTACAGTATGGGACCTTGTTGCCTACAGTATGTAGCCTAATAACCTAGTAACCTACAGTATGTATCCTAATAACCTAGTAACCTACAATATGTATCCTAATAACCTAGTAACCTACAGTATGTAGCCTAATAACCTAGTAACCTACAGTATGTAGCCTAATAACCTCGTAGCCTAATAACCTTGTAACCTAATAACCTTGTAACCTAATAACCTTGTAGCCTACAGTATGTAGCCTAATAACCTTGTAGCCTAATAACCTTGTAGCCTAATAACCTTGTAGCCTACAGTATGTAGCCTAATAACCTTGTAGCCTAATAACCTTGTAGCCTAATACCTTGTAGCCTACAGTATGTAGCCTAATAACCTAGTAACCTACAGTAATAACCTAGTAACCTACAGTATGTAGCCTAATAACCTCGTAGCCTAATAACCTTGTAACCTAATAACCTTGTAGCCTACAGTATGTAGCCTAATAACCTTGTAGCCTAATAACCTTGTAGCCTAATACCTTGTAGCCTACAGTATGTAGCCTAATAACCTTGTAGCCTACAGTATGTAGCCTAATAACCTCGTAGCCTAATAACCACGTAGCCTAATAACCTCGTAGCCTAATAACCTCGTAGCCTACAGTATGTAGCCTAATAACCTTGCAGCCTAATAACCCTTTAGCCTACACTATGGGACCTTGTAGCCTACAGTATGTATCCCAATAAACTAGTAACCTACAGTATGTATCCTAATAACCTAGTAACGTACAGTATGTAGCCTAATAACCTGGTAACCTACAGTATGTAAACTACAGTATGTAACCTAATAACCTACAGTATGTAACCTACAGTATGTATCCCAGCAACCTGCAGTATGTAGCCTACAGTATGTAACCTTGAAGCCTACAGTATGTATCCTAATAACCTAGTAACCCACAGTATGTAACCTAATAACCTACAGTATGTAACCTACAGTATGTACCCTAGCAACCTGCAGTATGTAGCCTACAGTATGTAACCTTGTAGCCTACAGTATGTAGCCTAATAACCTTGTAGCCTACAGTATGTACCCTAGCAACCTGCAGTATGTAGCCTACAGTATGTAACCTTGTAGCCTACAGTATGTAGCCTAATAACCTAGTAACCTACAGTATGTACCCTAGCAACCTGCAGTATGTAGCCTACAGTATGTAACCTTGTAGCCTACAGTATGTAGCCTAATAACCTAGTAACCTACAGTATGTAGCATAATAACCTTGCAGCCTACAGTATGTAACCTACAGTATGTAACCTACAGTATGTAGCCTAATAACCTAGTAACCTACCGTATGTAGCCTAATAACCTAGTAACCTACAGTATGTAGCATAATAACCTTGCAGCCTACAGTATGTAACCTACAGTATGTAACCTACAGTATGTAGCCTAATAACCTAGTAACCTACAGTATGTAGCCTAATAACCTTGTAGAATACAGTATGTGATAACCCACAGTATGTAATAACCCACAGTATGTGATAACCAACAGTATGTGATAACCCACAGTATGCGATAACCCACAGTACGTGATAACCCACAGTATGTGATAACCCACAGTATGTAATAACCCACAGTACGTGATAACCCACAGTACGTGATAACCCACAGTATGTGATAACCCACAGTATGCGATAACCCACAGTACGTGATAACCCACAGTACGTGATAACCCACAGTATGTGATAACCCACAGTATGTGATAACCCACAGTACGTGATAACCCACAGTATGTGATAACCCACAGTATGTGATAACCCACAGTATGTGATAACCCACAGTATGTAATAACTCAATACACAGATCTTTCCTACCAACAGGATAGCGTGTCAGTGGGTATAACAGAGTCTCCCTGACTCAGCGGTTCATCCTGGGGTCCCCTGTGTGTTGTAGTGAATAGAGCTCTGCAATTTAACCAACTACACAGCATGACATCAGCACAACACACACACACACACACACACACACACACACACACACACACACACACAACCGAAGACTCTGAAAAGTGAAGCCTCGTCACGTTAACGATGCAACAGATTTATAAAACGGGAGCTAACGGAAACAAAAGGAGAACGAGGACGAGGACTACTGAAAGCCTACCGGGACTGTTATTTACACCAAGTCATCAACTCTGGACAACAACTAACACCAATGTGTGTGTGTATTGTATAAGTAGCGTCTGCTGTACACTGTTAGAAGTGGCTACATTATTCATCCACAGGCTACATCCTGTTTAAGCTTGATCAGCATCGCCGTGCTGTAATGAGGTTGTGCTTTTACCCACTTCTCGATAGGTGGATTTCTATTGAAGGTAACACGGAGGAAGTTGCCCTCTACGTGTCATTCGATCACCTCTGACGAGGACTTGAGCCTACACCTCACGTCGCCTCAGAGAGGTCGCGGCATGGCCGCGGCTGTGCGGACACCTAAAGAGCTGTCTCCGAGGCGGTGTTGAGGGTGCGCCATTGGCTATTTAGGTCTACTACACCTGTGTCCTCCTCTATGATAGACATGTCACAATGTGTAGGTTTAATATACCTGTGTCCTCCACTATGATAGATATGTCACAATGTGTCGGTTTAATACACTTGTGTCCTCCGCTATGATAGATATGTGTCCTCCGCTATGATAGACATGTCATAATGTGTAGGTTTAACACACCTGGGTCCTCCGCTATGATAGACATGTGTCCTCCGCTATGATAGACATGTCACAATGTGTAGGTATAACACACCTGTGTCCTCCGCTATGATAGATATGTCATAATGTGTAGGTATAACACACCTGTGTCCTCCGCTATGATAGATATGTCACAATTTGTAGGTATAACACACCTGTGTCCTCCACTATGATAGATATGTGTCCTCCGCTATGATAGACATGTCATAATGTGTAGGTTTAACACACCTGTGTCCTCCGCTATGATAGATATGTCACAATGTGTAGGTTTAACACACCTGTGTCCTCCACTATGATAGATATGTGTCCTCCACTATGATAGATATGTGTCCTCCTCTATGATAGATATGTGTCCTCCTCTATGATAGATATGTGTCCTCCTCTATGATAGATATGTGTCCTCCTCTATGATAGATATGTGTCCTCCACTATGATAGATATGTGTCCTCCTCTATGATAGATATGTGTCCTCCTCTATGATAGATATGTGTCCTCCTCTATGATAGATATGTGTCCTCCACTATGATAGATATGTGTCCTCCACTATGATAGACATGTGTCCTCCTCTATGATAGATATGTGTCCTCCTCTATGATAGATATGTCATAATGTGTAGGTTTAACATACCTGTGTCCTCCGCTATGATAGATATGTGTCCTCCTCTATGATAGATATGTGTCCTCCTCTATGATAGATATGTGTCCTCCACTATGATAGACATGTGTCCTCCTCTATGATAGATATGTGTCCTCCACTATGATAGATATGTGTCTTCCTCTATGATAGATATGTGTCCTCCTCTATGATAGATATGTGTCCTCCTCTATGATAGATATGTGTCCTCCTCTATGATAGATGTGTCCTCCTCTATGATAGATATGTGTCCTCCGCTATGATAGATATGTGTCCTCCACTATGATAGATATGTGTCCTCCGCTATGATAGATATGTGTCCTCCGCTATGATAGATATGTGTCCTCCACTATGATAGATATGTGTCCTCCACTATGATAGATATGTGTCCTCCACTATGATAGATATGTGTCCTCCACTATGATAGATATGTGTCCTCCGCTATGATAGATATGTGTCCTCCGCTATGATAGATATGTCACAATGTGTAGGTCTACTACACCTGTGTCCTCCGCTATGATAGATATGTGTCCTCCGCTATGATAGATATGTGTCCTCCACTATGATAGATATGTCATAATGTGTAGGTTTAACACACCTGTGTCCTCCGCTATGATAGATATGTGTCCTCCGCTATGATAGATATGTGTCCTCCACTATGATAGACACGTCATAAGGTGTATGTCTACTCTGCCCTACCAAGCAAAAGTGTAGTAACTGCACATTTGGTCAAAAATGAGTTCTGATCCTTGTTCTATACATGAAATACCTGTTTTATCACGTGGACAAATATCCTGCCTCCATTGTGTTGTGTTACGGAGAAAATGGGGGTCAGTTTCTGCAGTAACTGCAAGAAGTTACATTGAAACCAAGG